>NC_045780.1:54300665-54603695 GCF_008692025.1 Phocoena sinus | reverse complement strand
TAGAATGCTTTTCTCCGATATATCTGCCAGGCTCACTCCCTTACCTTCTGTAGGCTCAAGTAGCACATTTTCACTGAAGTCTTATTTTAGATTGCAGCCCTCTCCCTCAGCATTCTGGATTCTCTTCTATCTGCTTCACCTTTCCCTGAGCATTGATCACCACCTTAGATGCTGTATTTTACTTCTGCATATAATGTTTATTGCTGTCTGTCTCCTTCCCAGTAGAATGTAAACTTTATAAAGGCTGTGGTGATTTAGTCTGTTTTTATTCACTACTGTGTCCCCTGACATAAATTAGTTATTCAAAGAATATTTATTGAATTGATGAATAAATAAATAAAAATACAAGGCTTAGGAAGAGGGATTATTTCATTGCTAATTCTCTTTATAGGTTTGTCCACATAGTATGACTAAGAAGAGCATTGAAGTCTTTTTAATATAGCATGCAAGTTTTTTTAAAAGAATTTTTAATTGTTTTGTCAATATTCTAAGATATAAATCAATTAGATTAGAATTGTTTTCGGCGGTATGGCAATTTAATTACAGAATTAATTGCTTATGAATGATGATAATTTCAGATTGTGTTGATCAGATTTCATTTTTGTTCCTATTATATTTCCACTTGCTTTTCAAGTGACTCTAGACAAGAAGTATGGGGGAGTCTGATGTGTGGATAGTTACTTAGCTGTCCCTGAATGCCAGGAGCAATTGAAATGCAGTGAATATCCGGTCTTTCACCCTTTGTTCAGCTTTATTTTTTGTGAACTGAATATGTGAGGAGGCGAAGTCTCCTTTGGGAAATCAAATGACCATAAAAACCAGGAAGAGTTTACTTTAGTTTGATTCATCTTTGGTTGTAGAAATAGTAAAAACAGGGAATGTCCAAGGAACTTAATGAGCACAAGTTCTGTTAGAGTCACATTAATAAAAATAACATCAGGGCTTCCCTGGTGGCACAGTGGTTGGGAGTCCGCCTGCCGATGCAGGGGACACGGGTTCGTGCCCCGGTCCGGGAAGATCCCACATGCCGCGGAGCGTCTGGGCCCGTGAGCCATGGCCGCTGAGCCTGCGCATCCGGAGCCTGTGCTCCACAACGGGAGAGGCCACAGCAGTGAAAGCCCCACGTACCGCAAAAACAAAAAACAAGCAAACAAACAAAAATAACATCAAAAACAGGTATTTTGTGGTGATGTTATAACCTAATTTCTGTAAGTTTAATATTTAAACACTTTTCTGGGACTTTAAAATTTCCTTTAGATTTTTCAAAATGTCAGTGTGAAAGCTGACTGCTTACTGTCATAGATTTTAGTTCATTGGTTGATGAAGGCCTCCCAGCAATTGTAAGTGTGTCTGAATGAAGGAGCCAGGCTGCAAGCTGGATTTTCCATGGTATACAACTTTCATTCATTTTAAATTTATAAAAGTTCTAAAGATATTTCATCTTTTTTTAATTAGTTGATTCAACTGAATGTTGGCATTTTTAAAGGTAGAAAGCATCCTTTTATATTTTCTATTTTCTAAAATTTTGTATCCATTCTAACCATCACATGAATTTACAGAATTATTTCTTGGTGACCTAGGGATTTTTTTTTGCTAGGTCTTCCAAAGGGCATCAGATGCCTCTAAATTACTTGAAAGCAACTTGACCAGAACATGACTAATATCACTTCTAGCATGCTGGCACCCTGACCCTTGAGTCTACCTACCATCTCTGTTGACAGCTTGGGCTCATTCCTGGTGTCATTCATGGGAGACCTGACAACTCACAGATCCGTGACAGTCTTCCCATGAGTTCATCACCTGACGATTGTCTGACTGATATATTTGATCTCAAGCTTGAATTGCTTCTTGGCTTCTGGTTTGTTGACCTTCTGCAGTAATTTCCAAGAGGTGACTGCACATCAGTCACCGTGTTTAACTCAGGTCCGAGCCATTGTTGGCCTTGGTTGCCAGTTCTCTAACTTGAAAAACGAAAAAAGAAAACACGGGAAACCAGACCTGACAGTCCCTTGATGGATGACTGCCCAGCCATCTATCAAGTGACACTCTGGGATAAAGCTGTGTATTTCTGAGATCCCAAGTGGGGAAGTTGTGAAATGGCCATTCTTTTATTTCCAAGTGCACACTGGGAATATCAGAAATCAGAATGTCTCACTTCTAAAATATTTTTTCTATTGGATTCTTTCTTCATTTTCAAAAATTGAAGTATAGTTGAGTTGCAGTGTTGCTGTACACCTGAAAGTAACAGAAAGTGATTGTTATACATACATACACACACACACACACACACACACACACACACACACATATATTCTTTTCAGATTCTTTTCCATTATAGGTTTTTACAAGATAATGAATATAGTTCCTATACTGTATAGTAGGTCCTTGTTGTTTATCTATTTTATATATAGTAGTGTGGCAGTATCTTCATAATTGGCTGTTTGATGTGTTATTTTTTAAAGAATAGGTCTGTGTTGTAATCATCATCTTCTGATCATCCTTGACTCTCTGATAAATGTTTGCCATGAGTCATCTCTGTGATTCATTAACTGGATGAGTCTGGGTTTATATTACCTGAGGTTTGTTACTTTTTTGAATAATATCTGCACAAAGCTGCAAATGAATCATCTTCATAGAAATTACTGATCAACTCCTACAAAGAGCCAAATTTTCAAATATTAATATTACAACAAATCTTATTGCTTAAGCCACCCCCCCAAGTAAGGTATTTAATTTAGTCTGAGTCACTGGTTGAAATTACTTATTAGAATTGATTATAAATATTTTGAGAAAATTATAAATTGTTCCCTGAAAATGTGGCATTTTAAAATGATTAAATTTCCTGAAGCTCTAGGTAAATATTTAAATCCAATTCACATAAATTTGAGGTATCCAATTAAGTACAAAGAGAAAATTGGATAGATGGCTAAGTGATGTTCATGAGGGAAGATATACATCCCAGAAGGCTTCAATAACAGAGCTCAAGTGTAGCATTTTTAAATAGTTTTACTTAAAATATAGCAGATGGACTATTTACATTATAAGTATACCTTGTAGAAAGTACTATGGGATACCCATCTTAGTAATTCATGACTCAGGTTAGGTTTTAATCTTTACATGCAGTCAGGAATGAAATATTCAAGTTTATATTAATAAGTTCAGAAAGATTTTTTATCTGATATGTTTTTTTTTTTTTTTTTTTTTTTTTGGTACGCGGGCCTCTCACTGTTGTGGTCTCTCCCGTTGCGGAGCACAGGCTCCGGACGCGCAGGCTCCGCGGCCATGGGTCACGGGCGCAGCCTCTCCGCGGCATGTGGGATCTTCCTGGACCGGGGCGCGAACCCGTGTCCCCTGCATCGGCAGGTGGACTCTCAACCACTGCGCCACCAGGGAAGCCCTGATATGTATTTTTTTAATTAAGTTTTTACTCTAAATTCATAAAGATGAGCCTTTAGATCATTTTATTTTACCTCACTAGTCAATATATACATTAAATATATATTTAATGAATAATAAATATTGCATTTAAAATTCTGAATGATTTTAATATTTAGAAAATTAGAGGAATATTTTACTGCTGTATTTTGCATGTGTTTATGCTATGCTCCTTTGCCGTGTAAGTAGCATAAAAAGGGTAAGAGAATTCTCTGTACCTAAGATGGACATTATTTAACTAGGATAAGGCATAAACAATGGGGGATGCAAGAATTAGTGTCTGAGAAATTTTGTAGTAGCAGTAGTAACATCTGGGATAGATTTGGGAAGATTTGTCTCATTCAGTAGAAGAGGTCACTTTCTAAAACTTGATAACTGTTCTCTGTACAGTAGCAAAATCCTGGTCCAAGATGGAATGTTCTGACCACCAGATAACTAAGAAGTTATGCAGAACCTTGCCTGCTGTTACACAAAATCAGATATCCTATGTGTAAGAAAGCAATTGTTTTTCCACCATATTAATTATGAAAATACCCAATTTCATGTATGTTCTGTTAGAAAGAATGATTATTTTAGCTGACTTTAGTTAAAAAAGTCGTAAAATTTTTAAATAGTTGTATGGCATTTCTTTTTAAAAGTAAATATCTAAAGGTTGCATTTGTTTTCAGAAATAATGAAAGATTTATTTTCTTCTTTTATAAGGAATTCTGTTATACAATTTTTTTCATGGAACTCTATAGAAAGGGAGCATTTTATTCAGATGATAGAATGATATACAGTCACATTAGGTATACAAAACTTATGTTGTGAAATAAGTAAATTAGATAGGAAACATTAGCTATAACTTAAACCCACTCCAATTTAGAATTCTCATGGTCCTCATGAAGCAGGCTGGGTGATTGATAATTGCATCTTAAATTAGACTTTTGAAGTGATTAACCTCTTTAGCCTTGCTTGTTTCATGAATATATTATTTTTATATAATCAAAACAGTCTTTTGAGAAATGTTAAAGACCTGTTATTACTTTTCTGGTTTGTAGAAGTGCTTAAAGAGAATTTATAAATGCATTCAGGAAAGAGCTAATAGAAATGTTATTCAAGTTTTATCCAAAGGAGCACAGCTCACTACAGAGGCAGATGCTTTAACAACAAGGGTAGGGAACCTGTAGTTTAAATCTAAAGGATTATAACATGGCCCATTTACTGAAGGCATCCTCTTTGATCCTCTAAGGCAGAAAGGAAATGTGAGAATTAAAAGGGCAAAGAATAAAAGCTGAACTGTGAATTTAATGATTCCCCATGTTTACATCCAAAGAGCTAAGAAAGCGTAACTTAGAAATTAACTTTTACTCTAGACCACATTTGCTCTTGGATAAATGATAAAATTTTGAATGCTAAGTTGTAGCCTATTAAAGTGAGTGAATAACTTATAAAGGGAAGAAAGGGCAGTGATTTGCTTCATTATTATGATTATAAAGAAACATGGTTTTTCTTTAAGAAGATGATATCAAATCCTGTAATGTATGTGTTTTAATAAAAATTCTTTTCTATTTTCTTACTTACATTGAGCCTCACCATATTAAGAGGCTCTCTCACTGTAGATGGAAAAAAAAAAAAAAAAAAAAGCCAGTATTGCTACAGATGGGGGAAAAAATTCTTTCTCTAATATCCTTTCTCCAGCTACTAATGCCTCTATTTGGTTCACAATTCTGTAGATGTGTAGGCAGTTACATTGTTATAAATACCAAGCATAAACTGAGTGAGATCAAAAAGAACTAACGCAATGGTTAAAAATTATATGTGGGGGCTTCCCTGGTGGCACAGTGGTTGAGAGTCTGCCTGCCGATGCAGGGGACACGGGTTCGTGCCCCGGTCCGGGAAGATCCCACATGCCGCGGAGTGGCTGGGCCCGTGAGCCATGGCCACTGAGCCTGCGCATCCGGAGCCTGTTGCTCCGCAACGGGAGTGGCCACAACAGTGAGAGGCCCGTGTACCAAAAAAAAAAAAAAAAAAAATTATATGTTTATGAAAAGAAATAGAGTGAGTTCACATTCATTTAAAGTTCAACATAATAGAGGAATATAGGCAAAACCAATGGTACTTGCAGGGGTAAAACATAATAAAAGCAAATGGAAGCAGCTTGGGTGTAAGCAACATGAGGTGTGAGATGAATTGCTTAAGTTGGGTTTATCTTCCAAATAATTTATTCCTTTTCAAGATATTGAATGCAAATGAGAGAATCAGGAACTTTCTTTATTGTCAGTGCTTTTCCAGTCACATCCATAAATTCACATTTGGGAGAAGAGGCTATTTTTCAAAAACTACTGCAAATCAGAAAATGTTACTGTTTTTGTCTTAAAATAAATGAATATATGTGGGCAGTGATAAAATACATGAATTTCTTAAAATAGATACAAATAGATAACTAACACTTTTTAGAATATGATCATGAATATTTATTTACTTGAAATATTTTATAGAAGCCCTAAAATAAATGTTTAATCAATCCAAAAATATTAGCATATGCATTGACATTAAAGAGGAAATACATAAGAAAGGACTTAATTATTATCAATCACTTTGGAACTAATATCCTTTAATGCTCTAATTTTCTTTTTTTTTTTTTTGTATTGGTGTATAGTTGTTTTACAGTGTTGTGTTAGTTTCTACTGTACAGTGAAGCGAAGCAGAGTTCCCTGTGCTATACAGCAGGTTCTCATTATTTATCTGTTTTATACATATTAGTGTATATGTGTTAATACCAATCTCCCAATTCATCCCACCTCCCCTTTCCCCCATTGGTGTCCATACATTTGTTCCCTACATCTGTGTCTCTATTTCTGCTTTGCAAACCAGTTCATCTGTACCGTCTTTCTAGATTCCACAAATATGCGTTAACATATGATATTTGTTTTTCTCTTCCTGACTTACTTCACTCTGTATGAGTCTCTAGGTCCATCCACGTCTCTGCAAATGACACAATTTTGTTCCTTTTTATGGCTGAGTAATATTCCATTGTATATATGTACCACATCTTCTTTATCCATTCCTCTGTTGTTGGACATTTAGGTTGCTTCCATGCCCTGGCTATTGTAAATAGTGCTGCAATGAACATTGGGGTGCATGTATATTTTGAATTACGGTTTTCTCTGGGTATATGCCTAGGAGTGGGATTGCTGGGTCATATGGTAGTTCTATTTGTAGTTTTTTAAGGAACCTCCATACTGTTCTCCATAGTGGCTGTATCAATTTACATTCCCACCAACAGTGTAAGAGGGTTCTTCCCTTTTCTCCACACCCTCGCCAGCATTTACTGTTTGTAGATTTTTTGATGATGACCATTCTGACTGGTGTGAGATGATACCTCACTGTAGTTTTGATTTGCATTTTTCTAATAATTAGTGATGTTGAGCATCTTTTCATGTGGTATTTGGCCATCTGTATGTCTTCTTTGGAGAAATGTCCAGTTAGGTCTTCTGCCCATTTTTCTTTGATTGGGTTGTTTGTTTTTTTGATATTGAGCCGCATGAGTTGTTTGTATATTTTGGAGATTAATATTTTGTTAGTTGCTTCGTTTGCAAATATTTTTTCCCATTCTGAGGGTTGTCTTTTCGTATTGTTTATGGTTTCCTTTGCTGTGCAAAAGCTTTTAGGTTTAATTAGTTCCTATTTGTTTATTTTTGTTTTTATTTTCATTACTCTAGGTCAGAAAAGATTTTGCTGCCATTTATGTCAAAGAGTGTTCTTCCTATGTTTTCCTCTAAGAGTTTTATAGTGTCTGGTCTTACATTCAGGTCTTTAATCCATTTGAGTTTATTTTTGTGTATGGTTTTAGGGAGTGTTCTAATTTCATTCACTTACATGTAGCTGTCTGGTTGTCCCAGCACCACTTATTGAAGAGGCTGTCTTTTCTTCATTGTATATTCTTGCCTCCTTTGTCATAGATTAGGTGACCACAGGTGCGTGGGTTTATCTCTGGGCTCTCTGTCCTATTCTGTTGATCTGTATTTCTGTTTTTGTGCCAGTACCATATTATTTATTTTATACATAGTTGCTTGTACCTCTTAATCTCCTACCACTAACTTGCCCCTACCCTCATTTCTCTTCCCACTGGTAACCACTAGTTTATTCACTACATCTGTGAGTCTGCTAGTGTTTTGTTATATTTATTCATTTGTTTTATTTTTTAGATTCCACATATAAGTGATAGCATACAGTATTTGTCATTCTCTGTCTTACATTTCACTAAGCATAAAACCCTTCAGTTCCATCCATGTTGTTGTAGATAGCAAGATTTCTTATTTTTATGGCTGAGTAATATTCCATTGTATGTATGTACCACATCTTCTTTATCCATTCATGTATTGATGGACACTTAGGTTGCTTCCCTCTCATGGCTGTGGTAAATAAGGCAGCTATGAACATCAGGGTGCATATATCTTTTCAAACTAGAGTTTTTATTTTCTTTTGATATGTACTCAGGAGTGGAATTGCTGGGTCATATGGTATTTCTATTTTTCATTTTTTGAGGAACCTTCACACTGTTTTCCATAAGGCTGTACCTTTTCATTCCCACCAACAGTGTAGTGGGGGTTTCCTTTACTCCACATCCTCACCAACATCTGTTATTTGTTGTCTTTTTGACCATAGCCATTCTGATAGGTGTGAAGTGATATTTCATTGTGGTTTTTTTTTTGGTGGTACGTGGGCCTCTCACTGCTGTGGTCTCTCCCGTTGCGGAGCACAGGCTCCGGACACGCAGGCTCAGCGGCCATGGCTCATGGGCCCAGCTGCTCCGCGGCATGTGGGATCTTCCCGGACCGGGGCATGAACCCGCATCCCCTGCATGAGCAGGCGGACTCTCAACCACTGCGCCACCAGGGAAGCCCCTTCATTGTGGTTTTGATTTGCATTTCCCTGATGGTTAGTGATGTTGAGCATCTTTTCACGTGCCTGTTGGCCATCTGTGTGCCTTCTTTGGAAAAATATCTCTTCAGGACTTCTGCCCATTTTTTTAATCAGGTTTTTTTTGTTTGTTTTTGATACCAAATTGTATGAGCTGTTTATATCTATTGGGTATTAGCCCCTTATCAGACATATCATTTGCAATTACTATCTCCTATTCAGGAGATTGGCCTTTCGCTTTATGATGGTTTCCCTTGCCATTCAAAAGCTTTTAAGTTTAATTAATTTCTGTTTATTTTGGTTTTTGTTTCCTTTCCCTGAGAAGACTGAGACAAAAAAATATTGCTACAACTTATTGTCAAAGCGTGTTCTGACTGTTTTCTTTTAGAACATTTATGGTTTCCAGTCTTATGTTTAGTTCTTTAATCCATTTTTAGTTTATTATTGCATATGGTGTGAGAAAATCTTCTAATTTCATTCTTTTACGTGTAGCTGTCCAGTTTTCCCAGCACCATTTATTGAAGAGACAGCCTTTTCCCCATTGTATATTTTTGCCTCTTTTATCATAGATTAACTGACTATATATACCTGGGTTTATTTCTGGGCTCTCTTTTCTGTTTCATTTATCTATGTGCCTGTTTTTGTGAAAGCACCATTCTTTTTTGATCACTAGCTTTGTAATCTGAAGTCTGGGATTGTGATACCTCCTGCTTTGTTCTTTTTTCTCAAGATGGCTTTGGCTATTCAGGGTCTTTTGTTCTTCCATATAAATTTTAGGATTATATGTTCTAATTCTGTGAAAAAATGGCAAGGATATTTGGATGGGGATTGCATTAAATCTGTAGATTGCTTTGGGTAGTATGGACACTTAATTCTTCCAGTCCACGGACACAGGATAATTTTCCATTTCTTTGTATCATTTTCAGATTGCTTCATCAAAGTTTTATAGTTTTCACAGTGTAGATTTTTCACTTCTTTGATTAAGTTTATTGCTAAGTATTTTATTATTTTGATATTTTCATTAATGGGATTGTTTCCTTAATTTCTCTTTATGATATTATTAGTGTACAGAAAAACAACAGATTTGTATTATTAATCTTGTATCCTGCAGCTTTACTGAATTCATTTATTGGTCCTAATAGTTTGTTGATGAAGATGTTAGGCTCTTCTAGATATAGTATCATGTCATTGGCAAATAGTGACAGTTTTACTACTTCTCTTCCAATTTAGATGCCTTCTACTTTCTTTTTCTTGTCTGTGTGTAAGACTTCCAATACTATGTTAAATAGAAGTTGTGAGAGTGAGCATCCTTATCTTGCTCCTGATTTTAGAGGAAAAGTTTTCAGCTTTTCATCATTGTGTATTATGTTAGCTGTGGGTTTGACATAAGTAGCCTTTATCATGTTGAGATATGTTCACTCTGTATTCACTTTAATGAGAGTTTTTATCATGAATCATTGTTGAATTTTATCAAAAGCTTTCTGTCCATCTGTTGAGATGATCATGTGATTTTTATCCTTCCTTTTCTTAATGTGTTATATCACATTGATTTATTTATGGATATTGAACCATCCTTGCATCCTTGGAATAAATCCCACTTGACCATGGAGTATGATCGTTTTTATGTATTTTTGAATTTGGTGTGCTAACATTATGTTTAGGATTTTTACATCTATATTCAACAGAGATATTGGCCTGTAATTTTCATTTTTTTGTAGTGTCTTTGCCTGTTTTTTTATTCAGAGTAATGGTGGCCTCATAGAATGAGTTTGGGAGTGTTCCCTTGCTTTAATTTTTTGGAATATTTTGAGAAGGATTGGTGTTAGCTCTTCTTTATTTGTTTGGTAGAATTCCCCTGTGAAGCTGTCCAGTTCAGGACTTTTGGTTACTGGGAGTCTTTTTGGTTTTTTGTTTTACAATTTCAATTTCACTACTAGTAATCTGTTCTGACTTTCTATTTCTTCGTGATTCAGTCTTGGAGGATTGTATGTTTTTAGAAATGTATCCATTTCTTCTAGATTATCTAATTTGCTGACATATAACTTCTAATATTCTCTTATGACATTTTGTATCTCTGTGATATCAATTGTTATTTCTCCTCTTTTATTTCTTATCTGGTGTATTTGGGTTCACCTCTATTTTTTTTCTTGATGAGCCTCACTAAAGGCTTATCAGTTTTGTTTATCTTTTCAAAAACCCATCTCTTGGTTTCATTGGTCTTTTCTATATTTTTTGTCTCTATTTCACTTATTTTCTCTCTCATTTTTATTATCTCCTTCCTTCTGCTGACTTTAGGCTTGGTTTGTTCTACTTTTTCTAATTCCTTTAGATGGTAGGTTAAGTTGTTTATTTAAGATTTTTCTTGTTTCTTAAGGTACACCTATAAACCTCACTCTTAGAACTGCTTTTGTTGGGTCCCATAGATTTTGAAAAATTGTGTTTTTATTTTCATTTGTCTTAAGGTATTTTCTGAATTCTTCCTTGATTTCTTCATTGACCTTTTGGTTTTTCATTCATATGTTGTTTAGTTTCCATGTGTTTGTGAAAACCAAATTATTCTTATACAGTTAATTTTGATGCAATGTTTCTTTAGTTTAGTTCTTATTAGTATCTCAAATATACATGTTTCATGTACATAGCACTTGTAAGAAAAGATTTTAAAAAGTTTTATTCAGCATATGGAATTCAGGAAATATATTTCAACAACCCATTCATTATACATTTGCATGTGAAAAGATTTTTTTTAAAAGCGACTAATGGAAGAAAATTGAGATGTGAAACCTTTTAAAGTAAAGTGGATTTTTGACAGAAATGATTATCAGAGACACTGCTCTTTATATATCTCAGAGTAGCAGGACAGGTGTGAGGGAAAGGGACAGAGGAAATGATGATAGTTCAACATGAACAAAATACAAGACAAAATAAGCACTGATGAAAGTGTTATCACATTCATCACATCACATCAGTCTACAAAATTGACTATAAAGCTGACCTCTGGCAAAGAAAGGGGGGAAGTTTTCTTGCTTGACCCTCAAGGACAGTGGCCAACTGAGAAAATTATTCAGCAAGCAAACTACATTATTTTTAGTAAGGTGAATGATGATGATACCTGACACACACACACACACACACACACACACACACACACACACACACACACACACAAAATGATCTTATACTGATTAGATTCTTTCAAAGTTTCTTAAGTTTTATGTTTCAAAATCTCTATGCTTTTCATCATATTATTTCTTCAAATAGGGACAGAGGGTGATTGTATGGGCTCCAAAAGCATCCACTGTGCTTTGTGTAATGAAATGTGTCCCTGTGTCCTTGTCTTTTCCACAGGGCTTAAATGTAGAAACTAGTTTATTCATAATCCTTGTTGCAGCACCTTCATAGTTATAGGAAGTGAAAAAAGTCATAAGTGGTAATAAGATGTTTATTTCTAGTTTTTGTTATTAATGCGTTGTGGTATGTTCTGTCACAGTTTGAATTTAGCCAGTAATTCCGGAATTTCTTAAAGTTACCCCTGTGTTATATTAACTGATCTCTTTAAAATAAATATTTTATTATTGCTTTAGAAACAGCTCCGCACAGTCTTTGATGAGTATTTATGATCACAGATGTATTATTATATTTATATTTGAGAACTGGACCCATCAAGTTATAAGAGAGGTGTGTTAAAATGTGCTCATTATCAATGAAATTCTAACAATTTCTTCTTAAACTTCTAAAAATCTGCATTTTATCTGCTATAGTACTATTTTATACTTGATTTTATCATTATCATTTTGTTTATACTCAAAGTGAAAATACAGCATCTTCTTTGGCTAAGTTAATATCTTGCTCTACCTTTCATTTAGTATCTGTTATGAAGCATCTTTCGGTTTGCATTTAACTGTTATGGTCATCCCAACCCCAACTCCATTGCCACTTTTAAATATTCTGAACTGATTTGTTCTACATCTGTCTTCTATATACAGTCTGTATGTGGATATTAATTTTTGACTTGATGTGATGATATTAATTTGATGTATAAAGATTGTATCGAGTTTAATGTAAAAGTCTCAGATTTATTGAAAATTGCATTCCTGCCCCAAGCCACAGCAGTGGCATTGTAGCAGTCACTTTATTGTAAATGAGTGATCATATATATATATATTAGGTTTTCTCCGTTCTTTTACACATGCACATTTATTCCTACACTGAATATCATAGTGCTTTAATCACTGAAGCTTTACAAAAAGTCTTCGTATCTAGCATCTTAAGTCTTTAGCTTTCCCTCAAATTATTGGCTTTTCTTAATCATTTTCATTTTTATATAAATTCTAGCCAATTTTGAAAAATATGGTATGATTTTGATAGGATTTTCTTCAAATCAATAGATCACTTGAGGAAGCTTTGTCAAATAGAGTTTTCAGTCCAGGAACATAGTATATTCATCCTTTATTTCTATCTTTAAATTCTTTTAATGGTGTTTTATAGTTTTCCATGTGAATAGCATCGTATTAGATCTGTGTAAAGATATTTACATCTCTTGTAAGATTAATTACAGTTCTGATGCCATGGTCAATAGTTTAATTCATTTCCTAGAAATTTGCTGCTAATTTATGGAAATACAATTAATTTTGCATATTTTTATTCTAATGATTGGTAAATTTATTTTAAATTCTTATACATTATCTCTAATGTCCTTTGGAAATTTTCAATAAATATGGAAACTTTAATTTATTCAATTTCAATACTTAAATTTTTCTTCATTGCTGGCCTAACTGCACTAACTGTACTGTCACAGACTTTCAGACCATTGTTGAATAAAAATGGTGGTAGTGAACATGCTTGTCTTATTGTTCTCAGAGGGAAAGTTTGCTGTTTTAAATGATTGATGATATTTTGCTGAACTGTCTTATAATTTATCAGATTGAAAAAAATCCATTTTATTCCTAGTATTCTGGGAGATTTAATTGTAAATAAAACATGAGTTTTGCCAGATGTTACTTTCACATCTATTGATAGAATTGCAAAAAATTTCTCCATTATTCTGTAGGTGTGTTGAAATGTGTTGATTTTTAAGCATTAAGTTAAAAATGAATATCTGGAATAACCAAACTTAGTCTTGAGATATTAGCCTTTTTATGTCTTAATTTAATTTACTAATATTTTCTTTAGTCATTTGTGCATCTTTATTCAAGTGAAAGGCCAAGGTATAATTTTCCTTTTTGGTGATGTTTTTGTCAAGTTTTAGTTATGATTATGCTTACCTTATAAAGGAAGTGGTGAGATCCTTTCTATTTTACTTATTTGTTTTCTAGGGCATTTGCATAAGACTGGTGTTATTTTTTTCTTAAATGTTTGTCAGTGTAGCTGGTTAACCCATCTGTGTTTGGACTTTTTATGGAGACATTTCAAATTACTGGCTAAAGTTCTGAAATATAGGACTATTCCTGTTTTCCATTTTTACTTCTGTCAGTTTTAGTATGTTGGCCTTATTCTGCAGTTCAGAGTTTTGCTGAACAAATCCTGGTGACCTCGGAACTCCAGAACACCAGCCCATGGCCCCTAGTCCCGACAAAATTTCATATGCCCATACTGCCATTTGCCTTTTATGAGTGAACTTAAAAGATGATTTACATGTTTTATGTGTGTGTTAAAAACAACAAAAGGCAATTTACCTAAAGGAAAAGTCAGAAAGGAAAATATAGAAAACTCACCATAGTAAATTTTACTTTTCTTTGTGCTATCACTAAAGTCAGCTTGCCTTGATTATATGGTGTTATATTTAAACAGTTGTTTTTGTGTTCTTTATCCAGATTTGGTAGTTAATTTCAGTAGGAGATTAGGAAGGTAAAAGTTGGAATTTAAAGTTCCCAAATTGGTTTTAATGTATTGTTCTTCTGATGAAGGCTTCTATTCCTGTTATTTTCTATTCTTATAACTCATAAATATTTATGGCTATCAACATGATAAATCTTCTTTGCAATAGCAATTAAATGCATTGCTTATTTTTAAAACCTTTATCCAAGATCTTCTTTTTCAGAGTCCAAGAAGTAGAAACAATAAATTAAACACTTTCAGTCTGCTCTTAGTTTAGCATCCTGCCAGCATCAACAAATGGCTTCAGAACTAGCTCTATCAATATATACACACCCCATTAAAATTCTCTCCTTCTCACCCATATTTTTCAACATGTCTGAGAACTCTATGCACTATGAATTTTTATGAACAGGGGAGACAGCACTAGTTACTGAGTTTAGTGTACAAAAGAATGGAACATAGAATACTATCAACAGTTGACATCTCCCTGATGCCAAATCACTACTCACCTATTGTGGTTCCATGACCTGTGACTTATTCCTCAAAATGTACATGTCTAGTGATATCTGGGATATTAATAGATCTTTTGAATCATGACTTTTCAGTGTTTGGGGGATATTTTTTGTTACTATTTGGATGATTATTTTTTTTTCTTTTTTTGGCTGTGCTGCACAGCATGTGGGAATCTTAATTCCCTGACCAGGGATCAAACCAGTGCCCCTGCAGTGGAAGCACGAAGTCTTAACCACTGGACCACCAGGGAAGTCCCTGGATAGCACTTTTTTTTTAATGATGGATAATTTGAAGGTCAATTTGAACTGAAAGCATCATTAAAGCAGGCAAAGTAAAAACTGTAGCAACCTTCCCTCTCCACTTGACATTCATATCCTTATAATGTGCACTAGCCATTACTCTCCTAACTCCTGACTGCTAGAAGGCAATATGCTCATGACTGGGCAGTCGCCTCCAAGTCTTGTATATTCAATGCATGAAATTTTCTCTAATGCGTTGAAAGTTAATGTTATGGATAGAAACGACAGAGCTTTATGGCCACGTGCTAAGTTATGTCTGCTTTATAGAATGGTTGAAAACAAATGGTACATGTACTTATCCTTGAAATCTAAGTTTAAAATGCCATCATATCTCCTCACTGAGCATTTTCCTCACACTATCTCTAACAGAGACTACATTAATCTCTCTCATTTTCAATGCACCATAGCAGAACACATTTATTGTAGACAGTTGTTAATATGTAGTTTCTTTTATTGGAAAAGTTGTTAATGCATAGTTTCTTCTATTGGAAAAGTAACCATTTTTATTCATCCTTATACTCAATAATGTTAGAAAAAGTAGAGCCTCAGAGTTAAAACAGAGGGAATCAATGAATGCAAGTTCTAGTCATAAAGTTATTAATTTACTCATGAAATATCTTTTCTACTGTTTTTAAAAAGGTATTTGTACTTTCCTCAAAATAACTGACCCAAACATTTGACGATAAAACTCTCTGAATACATAACTTCTAGCTAACAATATAGTGAGGTAATTCTCTATGGTAAATGAGGTTTTTAATATAAAATTTAGATTGTCAACAGTAATCCCATTCAGTATGGAATGTAAGTTTAGATATTTCCAAAAATGTTACTGGACAACTGAACTCAAATAGAATCAGCATAACTAGAAAATGCAAATCACATCAAAAGCATTAATCAGAACATTAAAATAATTCATAGACAACATTTCAAAGAAACCTGAAATTACTTTGTTAGATTTATAGAAGGGGATAATTACAAGGAGATGATCATTGGCTGGTTAAAAATAGTTCAGAGATAACATATTTAAAAAGCAGATGAGTTTGTTTTGAAACGTGTAATTGAGCACAATTGAATAAGCAAGTAGACTCCCATTTGCTGAATCAGAATTTTTATTAGAATAGAAATCTTCAGTTGTTTTTCCAGTCTTCAGTTTTACTTTTACTAGTGATCTAAGAAAAAAATAGCTCTTTGGAGTATTATAGAGAGGACAATATAATCAATATAAATGCATATAAAAATAAAAATAAAATTAATATTTTTTCAGAGTCATTTCCAAATATTTATTTGGGATTCATACATGTTATGGGCATTTAATGAAACCCATATTACAAATCTTGGGGATTTAAGCATTCTTACATCAATGGCAAGATTTGTATTAAAGAATACCGTGCTCTCTCTCCTTCTATAGACTTTTATATTCGCTAATTATTTTGTTCAAATAATGAAATGATTTGGAGTCCACCAAGCTTCATTACAACATTTAAATTAATATATTTGCTTTCATTAGCAATATCATTTATATATTTTACTTGGCTGTTTCATTTGAAACTCGATTGATGAAAAGGCAGTCATTTGGTCAGTCGACAAAGCATTTATTAATTACCTATCATATGCCAGGCATTGTTCCCAGAACTGAGACCACCAAGTAGAAAAATAAAGATCCTTGACCTCAAATAAATTACATTTGGTTGAGAAGGATAGGTGTTATTTGATGTAGTAATTATCTTAATTCTTTATTTTTCTTCCTATGTCTAGAATACTGAGTATGCCTAAAATTTGCAATGATGAAGAAAATTAGCAGTTGAAATAATAAAATGTATATCACATTTGATTACTATGTGGCTATATCTCCTTTTGATTTTTAAACATGATTCATTTATTTAAGATAAATGTAAAAATAAACACAGGTAAAATAATAAACTCATAAAAATAGAGATATCCATAATCTCTATAATCTCTACTGTTTGGATGGATATATTTATATTCCAGTCTTTATTTATTAACTGCAATTTTATATGTTTCTGAGTTTTAGAGAATTTTTCCTTGAAGCTTTGCCAAAAAATTTATATGTGAACAGTAAAGTCATTGGAATGCTGAATAAATCATTCATTTTTCTCATCAGAGAATTATAAACTTGATAAAGCAATTTGTAATTATAGTTTTACATCAAATAGCTCAATCATGTTCGAGACAAAACACATCCCTTTGCAAATATTATGAAGTGAAAGTAAGGTGCGTCATGTTGATTTTTAGCAAAGTGCATAAATACTGACTGAATTACAGGCTAATTTTTGCAAATTGGTTCTGTTCTCCTGTTTATAGGAATTACTTAGAATACACGTTTTAGTCTTTGTGTTAAAATATATTTTAGCTTCATCAATCATTTTTATTTGCACACATTTCATATTTTTATGGAAATTCTACTTTATTAAAATGATATCTGCTTGAAATTCCCATGAATGACTGCAAATATCTAGTAAAACTTACTCCTTTATATCTTCATGCTTGAACTCTTGAAATGCCTAAGTATAAAAACTGATTCTCATTTTTAAAGGGAGAATTCAGTCCCTCAAAGCATCATTACAAAATGAGCTGCCCATGTGATGGGGCATTTAAAGATTCTGGTAGATATTTCTGAAACAGAAATTCAAGTACTTTAACTCATCAAATGCTTCTCAAAATTAAGTTTTCCAAAAAACATAGGCATTTCTCCCCTCCCCCATACATGAAATATATTTGTTCATCTAAAAAATTATCAAAAGCAAATGTATTTCCGAACTGTTCCTTGGGCAAACGTTGTTTATCCAACACTAGTTATCATTTAGCCAATCCACTCATTTACTCAGCAGCATACAATGAGTAACTCAGTTCTGCCAGTAATTCTTTTGTCACCATAGCAGACACACACTTGATAAATGGTGTTGACCATTGTTAACGAAAGAAAGTGTTCTGCCTTCATGTAGCTCCCAACGTATTAAAGTGCCATTAAAAATTTACAACCATGAAATAAGTACTATAACAATGATTTGTAAAATACAGAGAGAGCAAATAGAAAAGGCAAATATCTTTGCCTAGAAAGGAGAGAAATGAAGACAAACAATAATAGTATAGTAATACATCAATTAGAGAGTGGAAGGAGATGGCATTCCAGACAAAGATAAGAACCTGTTCAACAACACTGACCTTTCAAAGAAACAGGCCATTCATGAAGTGAAAACTATTTGTGGGATGACGGTTCATATCCATACCAGTTGTAATGCAAAGTGAATGCTAACAATTTAGCACAAATTGGACAATTCGACTGTAAAATGAATGCATGTTGCATTTTAGTAATAGTATTGGATGAGTAGAAATCAGAAAGGTTTTACCTCTAAATGAAAGTCTGAGGTGTTTTGTTGGTTTATTGATCAGATATTTTCCAAAATTAACAATAAATTTCTGTTTAAAGCTATATACTTTGCAGCATATACATGATTGCCCCTTTTTGCATAAGATATTTTGATAAAATCTATTAGAAACTTTTAGCGTTTGTAAGATTTGTTTACTTACCTTTTAAAAGATACTGAATCCTTTACTTTTCCTCCCCCTTAAAAAGACAACACAAAGAGGAATGAAAGTGCAAAAGGTACAAAGTTCGGAATTGGGACATACTAGAACTGGGAACATAAGACATACCAGAAAGGAGCTTTATGTATTTGCAACTATTTCTAGCAGTTTTGGAAAGCTGATAAATTAAATGTTAATTTTAAAATATTTAAAACTATTTTACACATGGGAAACTACATACTACTAATGTTATCTTTTATTTTTTAATATTACCATATATGGACTGTTTCTTTGCCATTGGTCCTGTGGGCCACTCATGAATAAAATCAATACATTCAATTTATTTTAATTCTCTGCTCTTCTAGATATTTACCAAACTCAGCAGTAATTTAAGTGGTAACACAAGAATTTACATAAAGAATTGTAATCTCCCAGGATTCATCAAACAATGAATATATTGCTTCTGTTCTATCTATTTGAATAACAGGAAGTTTAATCATTTCCAAACATTTCCATGCTCAAATACTGCTGAAAAAAATCACCAAAAGTTGATTAAAGGGTTTGATTTATTCACTTACTTAACTATCTGTTTGTTTGAAGATCCCTTGTGGTGTGAAAGGATTTTTTTTTTTTTTTTTTTGGTGTATAATCATAGCCACTTCCCAGAGGTGTGAAGTTCCCTTGTGATCTCTCTGTTCCACCACCAGTTCCATAAGACCCATATCATTTCTGCTTTATCCACTACTGTCCAGGGAGAGCCTAGTATTCTTTCTTATAGCATTTAGTTTCTTCAGAGAAAGTAGTCTTAGTAGAGTTCTTTGAGCCTATGGTAACACGTTCCTATTCTTTTTACCACAGCTCTCTTGCCAGACAATGCTTTACTGTCTGTGGCAATACATTTTCCTGATTGATATAGCTTTATGTTGTCTTAAAACCCAGTAGTGTTAATACTTCATCTTTGCTTTGCTTTGCTTTTTCAGGTTGTTTAGGCTATTTTAATTTCTTAGAATTTCCATGTGACCTTTAGAATCAGTTTGTCAGTTTACGCGCGCACACACACGCGCGATGTCTGCTGAGCTTTAGGATTGCATTGAATCTGTCGATTTATTTGAGGCCAATTGATAGCTCAATAGTAATGAGTTTTGACATTAGTCATTAACAGGGCTTATCTCTCCATTCATTTGGGTTTATTCATGTCTTTTAAGGTATGTTTTGTACTTTTCAACATGCAGGTCTTTCACCTTATATGTTGCATTTCCCCTGAAGTACTTAATTCTATACAATTGCATATGTTATTTTTTTCCAATTGTGCATTACTAGTGCCTAGAAGTACAGATTATATTTATGTATTGATCTTTTGTCCTGTATCCTTGCTAAATTTACTCACTTCTAGTAGCTATTTTGTAGACTCTACTAAATTTTATACATGGATGATCATATTGTCTGCAAATAAAGAAAACTTTACACACGAAAATTTTTATCTCTAGAAGTATGATTCGGGTCTTTTTCATATCTTTCATGTCACTACTTGACTTTTTGAACATACAGAATAATAATTACAATAACAGTTTTAATATCCTTATCCGCTAATTCTAACATTTATGTCAGTCCTGAGTCAGTTTACCATGAGAGGGATTTTCTCTTTCTCATAGGTAATGTTTTCCTGGTTCTTTGCATGCCTAATAATTTTTTATAGTATAGCAGACATTGTGAATCTTGGCTTTTGGGGCCCTTGATATTTTTGTATTCCTGTAAATATTCTTCAGCTTTGCTCTGAGATGAAGTTATGTGAAACAATTTGATCCTGTCAGGTATTTCTTCTAAGATATGTTAGGTGAGACTGGAGCACTCTCAGTCTGGAGATAATTATTCTTCACTGCTTAAGCCAAACCCTTCTGGTACAATGCCCCATGAACTTGAGGTTTTCCAGTCTGGCTGATAGGAACAGGCTCTACTCCTGACCCTAGGGGAGCACCATGTACTGAAACCTTTAATCCTTTCAGAAAGTTCTTTCCTTGGTCTCTCTTTATTCACAAGCATATGTTCTGATTATTACTCAGCTAAATAATTAAGGGAAGCTCTCTCGTATCTCCAAAGTTTTTTCTCTGTGCAACTCTCTCCTCTTTGATACTCTGTCCTGTGAATTGTAATTGCCTTGGGTTCCCCATGCTCTCCATTCTGTGTGGTGTCCACTGCTTGGGTTGACCATCTCTGAGCCATGGCTTGCACATTCTCTCAACACAGTAAGCTTCAACAGACTTTGGCATCCCACTAGTTTCCCTTCTTTCAAGGATCACTGTCCAGGGCTTCCCTGGTGGCGCAGTGGTTGAGAGTCCGCCTGCCGATGCAGGGGACACGGGTTTGTGCCCCGGTCCGGGAAGATCCCACATGCCGCGGAGCGGCTAGGCCCGTGAGCCATGGCCACTGAGCCTGCGCGTCCGGAGCCTGTGCTCTGCAACGGGAGAGGCCACAACAGTGAGAGGCCCGCATACTGGAAAAAAAAAAAAAAAAAAAAAAAAAAAAAAAAAAGGATCACTGTCCTTTGTTGCCAGATAGCAAGTGTTCTGAAAGTTGTTATTTTATATTTTGTTCATTTTTTGTTTGTTTCAGGCAGACGAACAAACCCAGTTCCTTTTCTTTAAGTTTTTTTAAATTTTTATTATTTTTAATTGAAGTGTAGTTGACTTACAATATTAGTTTCATGTGTACAACATACTTATTTGGTATTTTTATAGATTATATTCCATATAAAGTTATCGTAAAACATTGGTTATATCCCCTGTGCTGTACATTACATACTCGCAACTTATTTATTTTATACCCAGTAGTTTGTATCTCCTAATCCCCTTCACCTGTCCTGCCCCTCCCCTCAGCCCTCTCCCCTCTGATAATCCAGTTCCTTTTACTTTATCAAGCTAGAAATGGAGCTAAACTTTTTAACTATTTTAAGACTACATGTCTTACAATTGATATTTAGTTTTTTCATTATATAATAAAACCCTTGTATTTATTACAAAGTCTTGCATCTAGAATTAAAGAAAAAGAAATAGATCATATCAGAGCCAAGTTTTCTATGCTAAAACTCTGTTTTGTTTATTTAAAAGAAAAAGATCTACATACAAACGCTAAAGTAATTGATTTTTCTCTAAATTTAGCAGCACGGCACATATCCTGACACAGATGGGCAAGTTTCATGTGGATATTGACCTCAGATACCCTAGGAAACAACCAAACATCTCCTTTTAAAAGGGTAGATTTAAATCTATTTAATCACTTTAAAGTATACTATAATAATTGCCAGGATTGTCTTCCATAAATCATGAAAGAGACAATTGTAACTTAAACAAATGCAGTAATAATTTAACTTCCCCTGTAATTTAGCAGTGTTTTATTGAACTGTGCAATAGTCTCCAATAAAGAATCTTATTTCATGCTTCTCCATGTCTTCCAATAACACAGAGATTTTGCTGCTATATTCTTTCTTTTGTGTCAGTATGGCTTTCCTATATTTATGCAAAGTTATCCAAAAGAGAAAACTAAACTATAGTGTTAGAAGATAGAAGAGAGGGAAGAGTGGGAATGTGGAATTGGAAGGGGAGTGCCTCCTGGGAAGCTTTTCATGCTCTAGCTCTCATTCTTGGCAGTGGTTACATTGATAGGTTGTATTTGTGCTAATTTATTGAACCCACTTATGACTTAAATACAATTTGGTTAAATTGACTCAGTAGAAATGTGTTAATTTATTGAGGCCACAGTCTTGCTATTTTCTATATATTGTGTTTTTTGTAAGTCTGTAGGTATATACTACATTTAAACCTATAGCTACATGTTCATTACGACTCTACATACCATAAAGGAAATAATTGGCTCCTACTCTCATAAGTTTCCATTGATTGGCAAATATTTTTAATTTGCAGTATCTTTAGAATGAGTGAGTTTAACATATGAAATTGTCTTCCTTAAAAGTGTACTTTTTTTTTTTTTTTTTTTTTTTTTTTTTTGCGGTATGCGGGCCTCTCACTGTTGTGGCCTCTCCCGTTGCGGAGCACAGGCTCCGGACGCGCAGGCTCTGCGGCCATGGCTCACGGTCCCAGCCGCTCCGTGGCATGTGGGATCTTCCCGGACCGGGGCACAAACCCGTGTCCCCTGCATCGGCAGACGGACTGCCAACAACTGCGCCACCAGGGAAGCCCAAAAGTGTACTTTTTTTACTTTTCCTAATAAGCCCATCAAATGATGTTTATATTTTGTATTGACTTATAAATCCAATTTGCATATTAAAGGTATTAACACCTGTCAAGTATGAATCTAATATTTTTGCAGTTTGTTATTAGCATCTTGTATTTGTGATGTTTAAATATTCAGGTTTCATTTTTACATTAGAATATTACTTTTTATTTACAAATTTTCCTTTCACTTTAAACTTTCAAATGATGTTACCATTCAAAAATGTTACAATATTTTAATCTATTTATTTTAATGGGTGATTATGTCTATGCAGTTTGTTTTGAGATAATCAACTAATTGCCTCAGAATAATATATTGAATAATTTAAGAAATAAGGCAACTAAGAGTGATGCAGCACAGGAAATTTATCTTAGGGATTTGACCTCAGGTAGTTGTCTGAACTGGTTATTAAGTATATGTATGGCTCTTGCTTCTGCACTTGGTGCCAGGCCTAAAATCAGCAAAGCAGGCAGTTCAGAAGGGAAGAGAGATATAAAATAGGGGAGACTAAAGACAAACTGGAACGCACAATGATGAACTGGAGCCCACTTGAATGTCTCACTACTTCCAAACCTCCAACTTTGATGAGGTTTGAGATTTGCAGGAGAAGCTGGCATCTTGTGTCATAAAGTTAACATATACCTAGCTATGAAATCAGGGCAACTAGAACAAAGCATCTGGCAGGAGCTAAATAAGCTATAGGCCCATTTGCTGCTCCAGGAGCTGACGTTCTTGTCCAAGATTAAGAGAAGGTGAAAGAGAAGATCTGGCTGATACTCAGTGAGCTGTGGGTCTGGATGCTGCCCCACTTCAAAACAGTGAACACATCAGCACATGCATGCGCAGTGTATATGAACAGCAGCAGCACCTGATGCCTTGCACCACTGTTCTGAATGTAAACGGAAATGGTGCTTTTAAAATTTACCTTCTAAGTCTCATTGCATGCAAAATGACCCACTCTAACCCAGAACACTGCAGGGAAGGGAATTATGGGTAGTGTAGTTCTGTACTCTAAAATAAATGCTTGAGTGATATTCTTTTTTGCAACCCATAACTGGATGATCATCGTAACTTACTTTAAGGAAAGCAGTGCCATTTGCATCAAATTTCCTAATATTTCTAGAAATTTAACCGATTCACATTATGTCTTATGCCATCCTCTGTATATTGCTCAAATCTGTATTATTCTGATCATTTTTCTTCCTAGTATTTCTGTGTAGATCGGTAGTTACAGTGATATTTTGTTTTAGTAAAAGTTGATCTGAGAGCATGGGCTTGAAAATCCCCTTTATTTCAGTTATAGGCCACATAATGACTCTGAAAAACAGCTCCCCCAGACTTTGAAGGAGATAACTTTAAACCCTTCCAGCCTCTTACCTGTCATATTGAATTAATCTCCAATTTCCTTTATACATCCTTTGCTTTTTTTTTCTTTTACCTGTCACCATTCAATTTAAAATTCTTACAACAGCTGGTGTAACTTGTATACTATTTCCCCTCTTATGATCACCTATCAATCCATCTGTCTGATTGATATTTTTTACTTCTGTCTGTGTGCCAATCTTTCTTATGTATTCACAATTTCCCTAAATCATGTCTCTGAACAAAATATTGAATAATTATTCATTCCTTTTTTGGAAATGTTTTAACTTCCTGAACTGATGTTCAAAATTTTCTGCAAATTAACTGTATTTCATAATCCCTTACATTCCCATGCCAGTCTCCTCTTCAAAGAGCTTTTTTGGTCTCCAGGATTTATCACTTCAGTGGAGGAAAGATATGTAGCCCAGTTATGGATCTGCCATAGAAATACAAATTTGGCCAAGCTAACCATGGGGGGAAATGTAGTACAATTAAATATGTGTGTGTGTGTGTGTGTGTGTGTGTGTGTATGTATGTATATATATATAATCTATATTACATGTATATGCTTTAGAAAAAGTTGGAAAACATAAAAAAATGCTTTACAATAAATATATCAGGAAATATGCCTTTTATTATTCTCTTTTTGGTGGATTATGTCATCCCACAATGGAGATGGAACCCATAGTTGTAAAACTGCATTATTAGACTGATAGCCATTGTTCTCAGGGATACATTGTTCATTTGTAGCACTGGGAAATTCTGGACACTTTTGATAATATAATGAAATTACCAGCAATTAAAGATAAAAGGATTCAGGGAAAAAGATAGTCTCAGTAGTAATTACTGTAACTTTCTTTGTGTTTTAAATGTTTGGAAACCAAGATGCCAGAAAAGTTGCAAAAAGAAGAGGAATCTCAATTGTCCTGACCTGCATTTCCAGACTAATTCTTAAACACTTATCCAATCTAGGCCTAGACTCCTATCAAAGTTGACAGGTAACTGCCTTGAGGATACCTTAAACTTTTATTCAGAGTAGGAAAACATACTAATATAATTGAAAAGCCAAATCAGAGGCTTGGCCTGCAACATAAAAAATGGAAGGAGGAGGGCAAAAAAAGTATTGAAAAACATGGCCAAAAGTAAAATTTAGAAAGCTGCTCCTTGGATAACTAGTAAAGAGAAATATATTATACTAGCAGATGGCACTAAATAGGCAGTAACTTTTAATTTTCTTTTTCCTTCCCTCATTACTCAAACTGTCAACTCATATCAGAAAACCCAAATAAGATATATAAGGATAAGAAAACAACATTTCAGAGAAGAATGAGGAAAATGTGAGCAATGGATCACTCAAATTATTTGGATATGTTTAAATTCCTGGCTGTTATAATTTCAAGACTAGAATATATTCAGCTACCTTAAGTTAATATGGACTTATCAGCAATCATTTCTTATAAGTCAAGGAAGCGTAGAGGAGGGCGCTAAGCCTGGAAATGCCAAAGTAGAGTTTTTGTGTTCGATGAGATAAAAATCATGTCTGTTTTCATAACTTTACTTCATATTTAACATATATTCCTCAACATCTGTTCCAGGCTCTGACCTAAAAAATGGAGATAAAAAGAAGAATATGTGGGGCTGACCTAAGAAGACAGCAGATTTGTAGTGAATGTAGATTTGTGAGGTTGAGAGTATAATGGAAAGAGAGTCCTCATGTAGAGATAAGTACAGTGTGCTGCACAGGAGAGAAAGTAATCAGTTTTCACCATAGGAGACATACAAATAAGACCTACACAAGAAATGGCATCATAACGCATAAGTAGATATCTGAAAGGCAGAGGGAATAGCATTAAATGAACCCTGAATACCTGTTGCTTATATAAAGAATAATGGGAGTGACTAGACTGTAGGGCACATGTGAAATACAGGAGGAGAAAGTGTCAGGAGGTAAGGCTGTTAAGTTAATTTGGGATAAGATTCTATACACTACACCAAGGAGTTTATTTTATCCTTAAAACCTTTGACATACCTTTTTAAAAAAAAAAACAAAAACAGAAGGTTTGAAATACCCTTTTTTCTCTGGGTACAGTAACAATAAATAGAATTTATTTTGTATACCTGTTACCCATGTAAGCATGGTGACGTGGGCTTCCAAAATGGGTGTTGGAGCCATATGGTTGGCCTTTGGCATGGCACCTAAAATGTGGGGACAGACATACACACAAGGACATGGCCTCGCAGTAGCTGTGCCTGTGCCAGCCATGGAGGAGGGAGGGGACAGTTGGGTAAGACGTGAGGACTGTGACTCTATGCCAGCTGAGACTCCTTAGTCTGAAGTGCCGAGGAGCCTGGAAAGGCAGAAGTTACACTGGGTGCCAGCTGAGGAGTAAGGTAGGAGCTTATGCCACGACAAGGAGTTTAAATTTTTATCCTTAGCAATAAGTCACTGCATTTTTAAAAGTAGGTCAGTAGTGAGTTTGTGGAAGATACTTCAGTAGTATGGGTGGAAAGGATTACTTGAGTCAAAGGGAGACAGAGTAGAGACATGGATTCAGATAACGTTAGCATTTAGGTAACAGTTGTATTAAAGCAGGGAGAATCAGCCCTGTGAAGAGAAGGTGCGATGCAAGGCAATGCCATTGGTCAGCGAGTTTCGTAGAGTTTAGTCAGAGTTGGAAGGAAGGCAGCCATGGAGAATGGGCAGAGGGAGAGGCAGAAAAGGCAATGCTAGGTGTGCATTATGCTTTTTAGAGTACAAAGTGATTTTTGCATTATATAACCCTTATGATTATTACCACATTTTACATTTGCAGGAGGAACTGAGACTCAGAAAATTTAAATTATTTAAACCAAATTTAATAAGTAGAAAAACCAGAATGTGAAATTCATTCTAATATTTTTGTTGAGCATTCTTTCACTACATGAAGAACAAAAGCAAACAAAAACAGTCATAAAACTACAAGCAAACAAAATCAGAGAATATTTATGAAAAAACCTACAGTATTCACAGTTGTAAGTCATTTTCTTGATTTTATGCTACTTGCTAGTAACCAAGAAGAGCTGTGATTGATTTTGTATCAGTTTTTGACAAACTATGAGCCTAGAGTGGCCACTTATTTTTGTAAATAAAATTTCAATGGGACTTGGCCACATCTAATTCATTTACTTATTATGTGTGGCTTCTCTAGAGTTCTAATGACAGAGTTTAGTTGCAGCAGGAATTTATGCCTTGCCAAGCCTAAAATATTTGCTCTCTGGATCATTAAAGAAAAATATTGCTGACCTCTAATTTTGACCATTTACTATATACTACATAACAATTTGTACTTCATATAACCAGTTCTTAAATATATTGAAATATAATCACATATTACTGGTTGTATCCTAAGGGAGTAAAAGTTAAGGGTGATAAAGAAGTAGGAAATTGCATGTTTATTTAGAGGGAGATGTAAAATATTTCCAGTTTTGCAGATATTACTGCAATTATTATGATTTGTCCTCCTTAACTCCTCAATTCCAATGATTTGCTTTTCAATTTGGTGGAGTGCAGCTTGTCATTTTGTCTTTTATTAATTCTGCTGTTGCTGTTATATTTGAAAATTCTTTACCTTACCGGAAATAACAGACTTTCTATTATCTTTCTTTCCTAGAAGTTTTATCATTTTCTTGTTTAAAATTTAGGTCTAGGACCCACACTGTGCTAATATTTTTTTTTTTTTTATATTGTGGCAAATATGAGTCAGTGAGTCTCTCTCCCTCTCTCTTTTTCATACGAATATCCTGCTGTACATATATCATCTTTTCAAAAGTCCATTCTTTCTCCATTTGTACGTATCATAGTTTGAATTGTGTTCCCCCAAAATTCATATGTTGAAGCCCTAATCTGCAGTGTGACTGTATTTGGAGATAGGCCCTTTAAGGTGGTAATGAGCTAAAATGAGGTTGTAAGACTGAGGCCCTAATCCGATAGGACTGGCATCCTTATAAGAAGAGAAAGAGACCCCAGAGACCTTTTTCTCTCCACATTTGCACCATGGGAAGGCCATGTGAGGACACACCGAGGCGAGAGAGGCCTCATCTAAAACCTATCCTATCCTGCTAGCTCCTTTCTGTTAGACTTCCAATCCCCAGAACTGTGAGGAAAACACATTTCTCGCTTTAAGTCACTCTGTCTGTGGTATTCTGTTAAGGTAGCCCAAACAGGCTACAACACCATCCTTGCCAAAAATCAACTGATTGGATATATGGGATGTATTTCTACTCTGAACCATTGATATATTTGTCAGTTCTTATTACAAAACCGCAGTCTGCTGATTAATGTGGCTTTATCGTAAGGCTTGAAATCAGGTAGTATGAGTCATCCAACTTTGTTCAGCTTTTTAAAATTATTTTTGTTTTTCCTGATCCTTTATCTTTCCATGTAAGCTCTAGATTCAACTTATGCATTTCATCAAAATCCCTTCTGGGATTTAATTATGATTGTGTTTAATCTGTAGATCAATTTGAGAAGGATTTACAGCTTAACAATATTGAGTCTTCCAATCTATGAACACAGTATGTGTCTCCATTTATTTTGGTCTTCTTTGATTTTTTTCATCCATATTTTGTAGTAAGCATACATTATATTTTGCATACATTAGATTAGCATACATTAGATTCATACCTAATCATTTAATATTTTTCATGTGCTTTAAAAAAGTACAAATGGTATGCTTTAAATATGTAAATTTCCTATCATTCATTGAGAATACATAGATTTTATTTGTTCCTTTTATATTGTCCTATCCTGGCTGCTTTGATTATTAACAGTTAATTAAGCATTCTGCTTATGAGTTAGTGTTCTATTGATAGAGTTTCATCATTTCATATTTTATTTTTAAAATTTTTTTCTAGTTTTATTGGGAAATAATTGACATACACCATTGCATATGTTTAAGACATACAGAATGATGGTTCAATTTGCATATATTTTGAAATAATTACCATAGTAGGTTCAGCTAACACCTATCATCTCACATAGACATAATAAAAAGAAAAAAGGAAAGAAAAAAATGTCTCCTTCTGATAAGAACTCTTAGGATTTACTCTTAACAGCTTTCCTATGTATTACACAGCAATGTTAACTACAGTTACCATGTGGTAAGTCACATCGCAAGTGCTTATTTATTTTTTTAACATCTTTATTGGAGTATAATTGTTTTACAGTGGTGTGTTAGTTTCTGCTTTATAACAAAGTGAATCAGCTATACATATACATATATCCCTATATCTTCTCCCTCTTGTGTCTCCCTCCAACCCTCCCTATCCTACCCCTCTAGGTGGTCACAAAGCACTGAGCTGATCTCCCTGTGCTATGCAGCTGCTTCCCACTAGCTATCTGTTTTACATTTGGTAGTGTATATATGTCCATGCCACCCTCTCACTTCGTCCCAGCTTACCCTTCCCCCTCTCCATGTCCTCAAGTCCGTTCTCTATGTCTGCATCTTTATTCCTTCCCTGCCCATACGTTCTTCAGAACCTTTTTTTTTTTAGATTCCATATATGTGTTAGCATACGGTATTTGTTGGACCGTATAAAAATTCCAGTTATCCCACAATCTCAATTTTTATCTATACTGTACCTTTTTAAATTAAAATGGCTGGCAGAAAAATTATTTTTGTTCACTTACTGTTTACATGAGTAAGGTCATAGAATGTCACTAGTATATAAAATAATGAATAAAAATAATAATTGCACATACCTATATTATTAACATTGGTTTTTGCACATGATTTTTTTAAGTTCAGAATTTCTGAGTTCTCGAGATATATACTGCATTTTTAAAGTAGATTGAGTAGAATTTAGACATCCATCGTGTAAAATTTGAACATCCCATTCCCACCCCAACTCCAGGTAAATCCATAAGGTCAAAAAACCAAGAAGAGTCTAATTATTGCTAGTGTGCTCCAGTTAGAAATAGCCTTTAGTATTGATCTTTTTAGGGACAATGTATGATGTATTCAGTGTTTTTGTCTTGGATGTTCAAGGGATTAAATGCTTTCATTTTTTTTTTTTAACACAGATTAAATAAATACAGGGAAAACAGCCTTGGGTATGACTTTATGCATTTTACCTGTGTCAGGAGATTTGTGTTGGTTTATCATTAGAGTAAAAAAAAATTAATAAAGCATCTTAAGCTCCTTAGAGGAGTAGAGCAATAAAAATGTAGAATTATAAATATGGATGATTTTACAAGCCTGCTTTATAAAGATGAAATATTTTTGTCCTACTGTCTCTGGATAAGTGAAATATATCATGATGAAATAACAATATGTGCCATTTAATATATCTAAGTTCCTAAATATCCATGACAGACAAGTCTATATATTATGGGAGCTGATATGAACACATTTAATCTCTGAAGCTTCACTTAATCATAACCTTAAGGATAAAGTTTAAAGAAAAATTTAAGTACCTTAAAGTAGAAAATATCTACTAGAGGAGAATTCTGAATTCTGATTTTCGTATATGAATAAAGGAAACTACATGATTTGTAGCTCGTTCGGTCCATTCTTCTTTGAAAAAACATTACTAAATACCAACTTCATTCCAGACATTGTGTGCATTACTAACATATAAAACTCATATTTATTGTTTAATTCTTATTAAAAAATGTATAGCTTATGATAGTGTTTTAAAACATATGATAGTTATATTTCTGTGTTAAGACGATCCTTAAAATTTTAAGGTTGGTAACACATGACACAACTTTAAAGAAGATGTATTTGTGAATTGAACGTAATGAGAAGCTTCTGGGGCAAATAACTTGGTATCACAGGCCTGGCTACCAAAATAAGAGACGAGTCTGAGTGAAAGTAACATTGCTGCATTGAAACCAGAGAGGAGTATTGGGAGGGATTGCAAACCATCATGTACCACAAACATTATAATGATTGAATGTCTTTGCAAGGCCTTAGATAACAGGCTACTGATCAAAATCAAGTAGAACAGAAAAGAGTGGAGGCTGAACACTTTCAGAACTAAAACATTTGATAAAAATTAAAAAGAAAATTCTCAAGTGGAAATATATTGAAATACTGCAAATGCACTTATACAGGATAGAGTGGGATGACACAGGCAAGATTGATTACAATAATATTATAGGCAAGCTAAGCAATGAGGACTATAAATTTTATGGATTCTTTTGCATTATTTGGAAATGTATTTGGTTAATTTATATTTAAACATGATTTTTTAAAGTAAATTCATGCAATTTATTAGATTTTTATTCTGGATTACATAATTTTAAATATTAAAATACAGAGTCTGATTATTTTAATCAACAAAAAAAATCAAGATTTTATATTTAAAACCACTTGTCTATTTTTTTTTTTTTTTTTTGCGGTATGTGGGCCTCTCACTGTTGTGGCCTCTCCCATTGCGGAGCACAGGCTCTGGACACGCAGGCTCAGCGGCCATGGCTCACGGGCCCAGCTGCTCCACGGCACGTGGGATCCTCCCGGACTGGGGCATGAACCCGCATCCCCTGCATCGGCAGGCGGACTCTCAACTACTGCGCCACCAGGGAAGCCCACCAGTTGTCTCTTTTGCTACTCAAAGGAGAGCTGTTATTAATCACCGTGAGGCTCTATGAGTACAGTTAAATCATTTTGGAGGGAAAACTAAATACCCATCTCATTGTGGGCTATTATACATATGCACTTTTCTTAAAGGTGAGTAGAACAGTATAGTGGCAGCCAATTAGATATCACTTCACCTGAAGAATAAATAGAATCCATTTAAAAATAAGAGAAAATCAGATACAAGAGTCATGTTGAAGATCTCCTTTACCAGGATTACTGTCAGATGCTAGAAACTCTTACAGGCTTGGTTTTCTTACTTTACAAATTAAGTAGTTCTACAGCTAATGTCTAAAATTCCTCATGGGTGGGCTTCCCTGGTGGCGCACAATATATTCAAAGAGATGAAAGGAAAAAACCTACAACCAAGAGTATACTACCGGGCAAAACTACCATTCATATTTGAAGGAGAAATAGAGTTTTTCAGAAAAGCAAAAGCTAAAATAGTTCAGCACCACAAAACTGTCTTTACAAGATTTGTTAATGGGACTTCTCTAGGGAAAAAAGGCCACAACTAGAAATATAAAAATTACAAAAGCTAATTTCTCATTGATAAAGGCAGACATACAGTGAAGGTAGGAGATCAACTGCTTATAAAGCAGGACGGTTAAATGAAATTATCTATATCCACAGTAAGTAGTTAAGAGATACACAAAACAAAATGATATAAAATATGATGTCAGGGGCTTCTCTGTTGGTGCAGTGGTTGAGAGTCCGCCTGCTGATGCAGGGGACGTGGGTTCATGCCCCGGTCCGGGAGGATCCCACATGCCACGGAGCGGCTGGGCCCATGAGCCATGGCCGCTGAGCCTGCGCGTCCGGAGCCTGTGCTCCGCAATGGGAGAGGCCACAGCAGTGAGAGGCCCATGTACTAAAGAAAAAAAAAAAAAAAATGTCAGAAACATTAAAAGTAGTTTTGTAGGGGGAGTAAAAATTCAGGGTGGTTAGAATGCATTCGAACTTAAGAGATGATCAACTTAAAACAATTAATATATGTTATATATGATATATATAGTTATAAATGAACCTTATGATACCACAAACCAAAAATCTGTAATAGATACACACACAAAAAAGAGAAAGGAATCCACATGCAACACTAAAGATAGCTGACAAATCACAAGGGTAGACAGCAAAAGAAGAAATGACCAGAAAAGAACTACAAGAAACTTGAAAACAATGAAGAAAATGGCAGTAAATCATACCTATCACTAATTAAGTGTTTATGGACTAAATGTTCTGATCAAAAGACATGGAGTGACTAATGGAATAAGATTAAAAGAATAAAAGACCCATATATATGCTGCCTACAAGAGAATTACTTAAGATTTAAAGACACACAGACTAAAAGTGAAGACATGGAAATAGGTGTTCATGCAAATGGAAACCAAAAAAAATTGGGGTAGCAATAGTTATAGCAGGCAAAATAGACTTTAAAATAAATTCTGTAACAAGAAACAAGGAAGGATAGTACATAATGATCAAGGGATCAATCCAACAAAAAGATATAACAATTATAAACATATATGCACCCAACATAGGAACACATGAATACATAAGTAAATATCAACAAACAGAAATTGACAATAACACAATAATAGTAGGTTACTTTAACACCCCACTCACATCAGTGGTCAGGTCATCCAGACAGAAAATCAAGAAGGAAACACTGGCCTTAAACAACACATTAAATCAGACAGATTTAAATAGATAGAATATATATATATTTATATATATATATATATATATATAACATTCCATCCAAAAGCAGCAGACTACACATTCTTTAGAGGGCACAAAAGAAACATCAGTGAAACTAAGAGCTGGTTCATTAAAAGATAAACAAAATTGATAAACTTTTAGCCAGGCTCATCAAGAAAAAGGAGAGAGGGCCCAAATAAATAATACCAAAGATGAAAGAGAAGTTACAACCAATACCACAGAATACAGACGATTATAAGAGATTACCATGAGTAATAATACACAATAAAATTGTCACGCTAAAAGAAATGAATAACTTCTTTGAAATGTACAGTCTCCCAAAATTGAGTCAGGAAGAAATTGAAAATGTGAACAGACCAATTACTAGTAATAAAATTGAATCAGTAAAAGAAAAATAAAAATCCCAAGAAACAAAAATCCAGGACCAAACAGCTTCACAGGTGAATTCTACAAAACTTTTAAAGAGCTAACACCTATCTTTCTCAAACTTTTCCAAAAAATTGAAGAGAAAAGAATGCTTTCAAACTCATTCTATGAGGCCAGCATTACCCTGGTACCAAAACCAGACAAAGACATCACAAAAAAAGAATATATATGCATTTTCATGGATGGAAAGAATTAATATTGTTAAAATGACCATACTACCCAAGGCAATCTGCAGGTTCAGTGCAATCCCTATAGCAATACCAATGGTGTTTTTCACAGAAATAAACAAATGATCCTAAATTCGTATGGAAGCACAGAAGATCCTGAATTGCCAAAACAATGTTAAGAAAGAAGATAAAGCTGGAGTTAATTCACTCTCTGGTTTCAAACTGTATTATAAAGCTACAATAATCAAAACAGTATGGTACTGGCACAAAAATAGACACATGGATCAATGGAACAGAATAGAGTCCAGAAAAAAACCCACACGCGTATACGGACAATTAATCTACCACAAAGGAGGCAAGAATACACAACGGGAAAAAAACACCCTCTCTAATAAATGGTGTTAGGAAAACTGGACAGCTACATGCAAAAGAATCAAATTGGACTACTTTCTCACACCATGTACAAAAATAAACTGAAGATAGATTAAAGACAATTATAAGACCTAAACCATAAACTCCTAGAAGAAAACATAGGCAGTATGCTCTTTGACATTGGTCTTGGCAATATTTTTTTTGGATTTGTCTCCTTAGGCAAGAGAAACAAACAAAAGTAAACAAATGGGACTACTTCAAACTAAAAAATGTTTTGCACAGTGAAAGAAACTATCAACAAAGTGAAAAGACTGCCTACTGATATTCACAAACCGTGTATCTCATAGAGCTCATACAACTCAACATCAAAAAAAAACCCCAAAAACTCAATTAGAGGACCTGAATAGATATTTCTTCAAAGAAGAGATACAGATGGTCAACAGATGCATGAAACAATGTTCAACATCACTAATCATTAGGGAAATGCAAATCAAAATTACAGTGAGTTACCACCTTATACCTGTCAGAATGCCTATTATCAAAAAGACAACAGGTAACAAGTGCTGGTGAGGATGTGGAAAAAAGGGAACCTTCATGCATTGTTGGTGGGAATGTAAATTGGTGCAGTATCAAGTGCCTCAAAAAATTAAAAATAGAACTGCTGCTACACGATTCAGCAATTCCACTCCTGATTATTTATCCTAGGAAAATATAAACACTAATTTGAAAAGATATATGCACCCCTGTGTTCATTGAGGCATTATTTACAATAGCAAAGATATGAAAGTAACCTAAGTGCCCATCAATGGATGAATGAATAAAGGTGTGTGTGTGTATATATATACACGCACACACAATGGAATATTACTCAGCCATAAAAGATTGAAATCTTGCCATTTGTGACAACATGGATGGATTTCAATGTTATGCTAAGTGAAATAATTTAGAAAAAGACAATTATTGGATGATTTCACTTATACGTGGAATCCAAAAATTAAAACAAACCATAGATGCAGAGAATAAATGAGTGGTTACCAGAAGGTAGAGAGTGGGAATGTGGTAAAATAGATGAAGAGGATCAAGAGGTACAAGTCATGAGGATGTAATGTATAGCATAAGGGATATATGGTCAATAATATTATAACTTTGTATGGGGACACATGGTTACTAGACTTTCTGTAGTGATCATTTCATAATGTGTGCAAATGTCAAATCCTTATGTAGTACACCTGAAACTAACAACATTGTATGTCAACTATATTTCAGTAAAAAAATTGGGAACCTCTTTAAGAATAAAATAACATCTAATTTTAAAATTAAGTATATAAATTATATATAATGGGCTTATTGAGGGGCCCTATAGCTTAAGATGCATTAACTTCATGTTAAATCTACCTTTGAACCATAAGTGTTGCTATCTGAATCAACAGTTAAAAGCTACAGACTCACCAACTGCAATTTGGTATTTGCTTTTATTTAGCTTTCTTAAGGAATAATGGCAAACATGTCAGATAGACCATAAGATCCACAGGTGATTGTCCCTGAAAATGTAAAATAGGCAAAAATATAATTCTCTGAAATATATTGGTTAAATGAAAACTAATAATAAAATATTTACCTTGAATTTTAATGTGTGTCCAATCTAAGTAAAGTTACTTATAAATTTTCTGAATTGCTAAAAATAAACAAATAAATTTAAATTAAAATTAGCAATTTTATTCATCCATCTTATAATTCATGATAATAGGCAATATTTTATTTGCTAGCTTTTAAAAACAAAATTGTAAGAAAAAAAACGAGTTATTTCTATAGAAAGAATAAAAGAAGAATGGGAGGGAAGAAGGTTAAGAGTGAGGGTGGGAGGAAGCAGGCATTTTAGTGAATCAGATTTAGAAATTCTCACACACTTTAACCGAATGGATTACTTAAGCTCTCAGGGCCTCAGTTTCATTGTATTTGAAATGGAGAAGCTAAGGAGTATATATGTATTATATGAAATTGAGTATGTGAAATAACTTTGGAAAAATTGCTGTGTACCAAAGGAAGGTGTTAATTTTTACCTTCTTGAGGTTGTACAAATGGAAAGCTCAGAACAGAACACAGAATTCGTACTGAATCGCAATCATCTGAGCTAATGTGTGGACAACTCAAGTCAGTATTTTGGCGTCATCTGCTTGCAGAATAGCTTTAAAGGTGACTTGTAAAGGAAATTGTCAAAATTCCCTCAACTGGAGCAGTAAGTGATGAATGCTGGTAATAGCTGTCTATTGGGAGAACATTCAATATCCTATTTAATATAAAATTCACTTTTTTTGTGCTTTAAACTTAAGGTTTTAAGTATCCTTTTTAGCTCTGCTAATAGGATAATTCAGGACACATTCTGCTACATTTGAGGAATCTTTGACAATTCCTTCAGTCACTTACCTTTAAAGGTTATCAGGCAGTTGCATTATAAACTCAAGATTTTAAAGATTTCTACATTTCTTATTATTTATCTCATCAAAAGGATCATTTATTTAAACAAATGAAATCACACAACTCCTTAGTCCCACACTGTGGTTAGTGCTTTTGGTATTTTAAAAGATTTTTTTTGAACAGATGGGATATTTTGCTAAGGGAAAAGTTGCATTTGTTAGCTTTTTTTAAAACATATTTTCAAGATTGTCAAAACATTGCAAAATCATTAGGAGACTCCCATGTTAAAGTCTTGTCAGACATTTCATTATAAACTTGTATCAGGATTCCAGCTATTTTAAATCACCAACAGCTTCAGCCAAGCACAATTTGTTAGTGAAGTTGAAATTTGTTTAGGGAGTGTTGTAAATGAGTTGCTATAGTTGTAGCTCAAAAGTGTCAAAATGAATTTGCTGATAGAACTCTGTGAAATTAGAATGGAACCATAAATCAAGGGGAGCTACTAATACTCTAAGATTCAGTGACATATTGGGAAGGATGTAGTTTGTGGTCAATTCTTACTTATTATAAGGTACCCCAACAAAGTAAAATAAGAGGAAGTTAAGTATAATCAAATTTGTCATCAAATCTACAAATGTATTTCAGCTTTCAATTATTTGTGTGTGATAAGAGGAAGTTAAGTATAATCAATTTGTCATCAAATCTACAAATGTATTTCAGCTTTCAATTATTTGTATGTGTATTATCTAAAGAAAATGTATAGATCTTATCTTGCTTTCCACTTGAATAAATTAGGTTTTATTATGTCAGGAAACTGAGCCAATGGAATGAAAATAAATTCTGTCCAGTAAATATAAATTCAATATTTTATTAATTAGCTTAGGCTAAGTTATTCAACTCTAAAACTAAGAACAGCACATTTTCGTGGTTTTGTAACAACAGAAGTTAATTCATTTTCTTAAATGTGTTTTTATTATTTATCATAAGCTTCATGTCCTATTCACTCCAGAACCTAAAGTAAAGAAGCAACTACTATTTAGGACCTATCTAGGACCTTTGACATTTTGAAGTCAAAGGGAAAATAACAATGACAAACTATGTGATAGTGCTTAAAGTTTATATCCCACTTGGCAAAGCAAGCCACATGACAAGCCTGAAGTCAATGTGTGGAAGGATAGTTTTTTATTTCAAAGGTTTGCATGGACAGAGTTGGTAGGGAGGATCAATAAGTATTTTGAACAAAAAATGCCACTACCGCAAAATATAAGGAGTTATAAATTTACTGGGAAAATCATAATGTTTTACCTCATAGAGAAATAAAAAAGTTTGGATTATAGCTCATAGATTAAGATTATGGTAAACTCCTTTTGTGCCTACTGGATTAGCTTTTTAATTTATGTTGATTTGAGTTAGTTCATATACTCTCAGCGCTCCTTAATTTCTTTACAATTATGTAAAAATTCTTCAGAATAATGAATTTTTCTGGACTAAAAAAAATTACAAACATTTTTATAAAAGACATTTAAATAGTAAGACAATTATGAGAAAAGCACTTTAATTTCAAGCTGGATCTGTGTTCTAATTCTAATCTCAAATTCTTATAAAGGAACATATTAACTTAAGACATTACATTTGCACTATAAGTATATCAATCTCAATTAGTAATTTATAAAGTCATTTCTATGTCATAAAAATGTTTCTGGTCATGAATTATAAATTCAAATTAATAGTGCAGGTAGAGTCTATGGAGGCTGTGTTAATAAAATAAAAGAAAATAAAAACAGCATGGTCTGGAGAAATGAGAGATTTCTGATCTAACAACTATATTTGAATTAATTTTAATTTCTGAGATGTTTAAGAAATGCCTTAACTTCTCTTTCAATTGTGTTATTTGTAAAAAGGATATGATAAAGCTTTTCCAAGATTGTCTTGCAAGATACAAGCTCAGTAAAAAATTTAGCTCACTGTCTCCTTCATCTTCATGTGTGCCCTAGCAGTAAAAGGCATTTTTTAATGAGGGTTATCTTGTGGGGAGTGTATTCCTTTGGAATCCATATGATGTCTGTAGAGAAGCATATCCCAAGGATAGTCATTTGAGGTCATGAATGAATTTATAGATGACACCTTTCAAGGAAAGTACAAAGGAGCATATTTTATACTTTTCCCAGGAGGTGATACTGTTCAATACGAGTGTGAAATAAAGAGCAGGTAATAATACATGAGCAGCTGTGACAGCTGGACAAATGTGCAGCTCTTGTTTTCCTCAAGTTAGGTTAGGGAGTTACGTTTATCATTTCTATGTACTATGTATTTTTCAAAATAGCACACAAGAAACAATGATCAAAATTGGAATTCAAAGCCAAATGTCACTGCATTATCCACAAATCTACCAACTTACATTAGCACCTGGACTGGACGATGCATTATATTAAGAATTGGGATGCTAAAGTTCTGTTTGCCTTTGATTATAATGTACATTTAAAAAGATGATGTAATGCAGCTCTCTATAGAACCTGCCTCATTCTTAAGTCTACTCTTTTTCTTAAAAAATTTAATTTTTTTATACAGCAGGTTCTTATTAGTTATCTGTTTTATACATATTAGTGTATATATGTCAATTCCAATCTCCCAGGCAATCTTGAGGGAAAAAAACTAGAGCTGGAGGAATTAGACTCCAGACTATACTACAAAGCTACAGTAATCAAGACAATACAGTACCGGCACAGAAACAGAAATATAGATCAGTGGAACAGGATAGAAAGCCCAGAGATAAACCCATGCACTTATGGTCAACTAATATATGACAAAGGAGGCAAGAATATACAATGGAGAAAAGACAGTCTCTTCAATAAGTGGTGCTGGGAAAACTGGACAACTACATGTAAAAGAATGGAATTAGAACACTTCCTAACACCATACACAAAAATAAACTCAAAATATATTAAAGACCTAAATGTAAGGCCAGACACTATAAAACTCTTAGAGGAAAACATAGGCAGAACACTCTTTGACATAAATCACAGCAAGATCTTTTTTTGACCCACCTCCTAGAGAATAGACATAAAAATAAACAAATGGAACCTAATGAAACTTAAAAGCTTTTGCACAGCAAAGGAAACCATAAACAAGACAAAAAGACAACCCTCAGAATGGGAGAAAATATTTGCAAATGAATCAACAGACAAAGGATTAATCTCCAAAATATATAAACAGCTCATGCAGCTCAGTATTAAAAAAACAAACAACCCAATCCAAAAATGGGCAGAAGACCTAAATAGACATTTCTCCAAAGAAGACATACAGATGGCTAAGAAGCACATGAAAAGCTGCTCAACATCACTAATTATTAGAGAAATGCAAATCAAATCTACAATGAGGTATCACCTCACACCAGTTAGAATGGGCATCATCAGAAAATCTACAAGCAAGAAATGCTGGCGAGGGTGTGGAGAAAAGGGAACCCTCTTGCACTGTTGGTGGGAATGTAAATTGATACAGCCACTATGGAGAACAGTATGGAGGTTCCTTAAAAAACTGAAAATAGAATTACCATATGACCCAGCAATCCCACTACTGGGCATATACCCAGAGAAGACCATAATTCAAAAAGACACATGCATCCCAATGTTCATTGCAGCTCTGTTTACAATAGCCAGGTCATGGAAGCAACCTAAATGCCCATCAACAGATGAATGGATAAAGAAGCTGTGGCACATATATACAATGGAATATTACTCAGCCATAAAAAGGAATGAAATTGGGTCATTTGTAGAGACATGAATGGACTGGAGACTGTCATACAGTGTGAAGTAAGTCAGAGAAAAACAAATATCATATATTAACACATATATGTGGAATCTAGAAAAATGGTACCGATGAACTGGTTTGCAAGGCAGAAATAGAGACACAGATGTAGAGAACAAACGTATGGACACTAAGGGGGCAATTAGAGTCTACTCTTAATCTCTTATGTGGGTTTTTTTTAATTGGACCTTTTCATAAATTATTAGTACTTCCACAATAGTATGACACTTTTTTTTTTTTTTTTTTTTTTTTTTTCGGTACGCGGGCCTCTCACTGCTGTGGCCTCTCCCGTTGCGGAGCACAGGCTCCGGACGCGCAGGCTCAGGGGCCATGGCTCACGGGCCCAGCCGCTCCGCGGCACGTGGGATCCTCCCGGACCTGGGCACGAACCTGTGCCCCCTGCATCGGCAGGCGGACTCTCAACCACTGCGCCACCAGGGAAACCCAGTATGACACTTCTGAAAGGAAGCACAATGAAAAAAATACAAATGACAGAATATTATGAATTATCAACAGTGGTTAAGTCCTGGTTTTAGAGAAGAGACATAAAAATCATAATTTCATTTGGTTCATCTCTTCATTTAACTTTTACAAGTATAACCCAGTTATTCTGTTTTTTGACCCTCAGAGCAAATGCATTGTCGAAGGTTTTCAAAACCTTTCAGCCCACACAGAGAGTTGAAGAAAAGAAAATAATAATTCCAATGAAGCAATAGAAATACATTAATGTTTCTTTCTACGAGCAAGTTTAAAGAGGCCACTTATATTATTAGTTCCCATCAGTGACTAATTTCACATTATTAATCATATTGCAGTAAAAGAAGTACGTATAAAGACCTAACAATGGTTGTACAGTTGGGGATAGAATTCAGATCTCCTAAATCTCAGTGCAGCCCAGTCCAAGCTCAGCAAATGATTTCATTTTATTTGAAGTGTAAGCAGTTATCTAACATATACTTCAGTGACCTTTCTCCCCCACATGCTTTCACTGTTAATTAGGTTATCAAAGTCAAAGTCCACTAACAATGTATTTTCTCTAAATATGAGAATTAAATATTGAATATTTTCAAGTTGAAAAGCTTAATTTTGTAAAACAGCAATACCTTTGCCTTTTCTTATGTGTTTCATTAATGGTCATTGAGTGTATTTGTGTTTTAAAAATTTCTATGGTAACTATTCTGTTTAGTGAATAGTAACATGTTACCTTTTGTAAAGAGACAGAAAGATATACAGCTCTTTCATTGCTCTTACTCAATACAGGCAGTATTCCTTTTGAAAATGACTATATATAGATTATAATATACATAAGGCAATATTTGTTCTCTTGATTTTCTTCAGGTTGGCAAGACAAAATTTAATAATAAAATTCAGAATTAAGCAGTAAAAATTGAGAAAATATTTTTTCTAAGAAATAAATTTGATTGGATCTTACCCTTAATCTTCTAATAGCAAAATATTGAGACATTTATAGATATTTCATAAAACATTTCATGAAAGCAAAGGACAAATATATGAGATGGACTGGGGAAAAAATGAAAAAATATATGACAAATAGTATTTAAAATGTGTTCTGACACTTCATTTTTATGATAATAATGTGTCTTTATACCTTTTACTTAATGTTATAATTGAAATTTAAACTGACATTCACCCATCTGCTGCTTTTAAAGGACAAAGTCATCTGTCATTAATTTAGAATTCTCAGGGTATTATTTAATTAGAGTTTTGCAATTAATACCAAGCAAGAAAAAATTCCTGATGTTTTCCTAATTTTCCTACTAGAATGAAACAATTATATATCCACGTTCATTCTTAATTAGCTTCCTTTCTTAAGATTAGAAATTGTGGAGTAAAAATGTCACTTAACTCTCAAATAAAAAACATCGTGCCATCAGAAGACATATATTCTGATTATTTTTAAAATAATAAGCATAACTTTTCTATTATTAAAATTTTCTTTTAGTTTGCACTTACGAATATGTTTTTGAAAATTCAGACAAAGAAATTAAGAACAGTATCATATGCAGATGCTTCATTTATGAATAATTCTATAGGGATTTCCCTTGTGGTGCAGAGGATAAGACTCCATGCTCCCAATGCAGGGGGCCCAGGTTTGATCCCTGGTCAGGGAACTAGATCTCACATGCATGCTGCAACTAGGAGTGCTAGAATGACTCTACATGACTATAAAAACCAGAGAGATCACTTCCTCATTTTCTCTCTTTTATACATTGGCACCTTTGGATCTAAGCATTTCCACTTGCGTACTCAGTGTTTATTTTTAGAAAAATAAGTTCATCAACTCCTCAGTAGGTCTCAGCCAGCCTATCCACCTGATAAGATCGTAGGGTTTATCGCCAGGCCTCTTTCTCCATCCTTCCTTCTTTACTCTTGGCGATACAGAAAACTCTTCTCCTAAGACATCTCATCTGTTCATCAAACAAAACCAACCATATGTGGATTGTTACACTCAGCTGACCCAAACAGCATAGCAAAATAAAACAAAAAGCTAGTTGAAAAATAAACATTGAGACGTTTTTGAATGAAAAAGTCTTATCTGTGACTTCTGGTTTCAGTTCCAATCTAAAAACACCTTGGATGTTGTCACTCCTGGACTCAAAACAAGAAAAAAAGTTGAATACGTTGAAATTCAATTACTTTTTTTTTTTAACTCCACAGAAACTTGTGATTCCCATGGCAACTCACCACCCCCAAATTCTAGAAAGACAGGTGAATACAGAGGATCACTTCAGAGATATGCTTACTCACAGCAAAAGTTACTGGAGCCATAAACTGGTAGCCCTTCTTAAATAGTTACTTAGATAAATTGCTGGAGGTTAAGTATGAATTAGCATAAGATGGGCAAACTCCTGGGTGCTGCAGTATTAGGTGGGCCTTCATAATTTTGTGGTGTTTATCCCTAGGAACCCATTAGATTACAATACTGAAGACAAGAAAAATACCCTCATCTTTCTGGCAGGGCAGGGGAAAAGTAACCATTTTGAAATACACCTAGATAACTCTGCAAAATAAAGACCTACTCTGCAGGGAAAAGGACTTTATCAGAGCCTTATCTCACTTTGGGGAAGGGCAAATTTGCAATCCAGGCTCACTAATCAAACTGTTTCAAATAAGGTGAGGGGAGGTGGGAAGCTAGGAAATACTTGTGAAGGTGGAGCCAGAAGCAAAGATCTACTAAGTCACAGAGATTTAATACTAAGATTACAAATTGCTACCCATCACTTACAATTTGCTCAAGAGGACCTCAGTATACTAATAGTGGATTATAGCTGAAAGAGCTGCAAGGCATAGGCTATACTTAAGGAGGCAGTTTTAGGAAAACCCAAAGACAACAGAGGAGAAAAAAGGACACTAGAGAGATTTGAAGCTTCTGACATATATTGGTGTAGCAAGTATTAAGCATAGCCCAACGCCTTGCCAGATTAATGTAAATCTCACACTGAAATCATATTTATTTTGGTTACTATTACCCAGTTAATTATATCCAGTTTTCAGCAATTATTATAAGGCATGTTAAAAGGCAATAAAAATACAGTTTAAGGAGACAAAACAAGCATCAAACCAGACTCAGATATGACACAGACTTTGGGATTATCAGACAGGGAAATTAAAATTACTATAACTGAATATGATAGAGTTGTAATGGAAAAAGTATTGATAGACAACAAGCAGGACAGATGGGTAATATACAGAGAGAGATTAAAAACTCTAAAAAATCAAAAGGAAACACTAGGAATCAGAAACATGTTCACAGAAATTAAAAATGTATTTTATGATAGGCTCATCAGTAGATTTAAAATGGCCCTGGAAAGAATCTGTGAGCTTGAAGTTATGTCAGTAGAAACTTCCCAACTGAAATGCAAAGAGAAAAGAGGATGAGAAAAGCAGAAAAATATATTCAAGGACTATGGAACAATTTCTAAAGGTGGAGCCTTCATAATTGGAATACCAGTAGGGGAAGAAAGAAACAAGTGTGCAGAAGAAATAGTTAAAATGGTAACATCAGAGAATATTCCAAAGTTAATGGCAGACCCCCAAACCACAGATCCCAAAATCTCAGAGAACACTAAGCTGGATAAATGTCAAAAAAACATATATACATAGGTATACATCATATTCAAACTGCAGAAAACAAAAAATCTTGAAAGAAGCCAGATAATAAAAATACCATTTCTATAGAGGAAAATGGATAAGAATTGCAACAGAATTTTCATCAGAAACCATACAAGCAAGGAAAGAGTGGAGTGAAATGTTTAAACAAGGAATGAAAAAAAAATAATAAACAAAGAAAAAAACCCTACCAACCTAGAGTTCTTTATCTGCCAAAATTATCATTGAAAGTGAAGGAAAAATAAAGATATTTTCAGACAACCAAAATCCAAAGGAATTCATTACCACTAGACCTTTCCTGTAATAAATGTTAAAAGAAGGTCTTCAGGGAGAAGGAAAATTATATAGGTCAGAAACACAGATCCATATAAGAAAAGGAAAATTTTCCGAGAAGGGGTAAATAAAGGCAAAATAAAATATTTTATTTTTCTTATTTTAAATCTATCTAATAGATAACTTTTCAAACTAATAATGGTAAAAATGTATTAGGTGATTGTAGCATGTAATGAAATGAACCATATCAACGTTATAAGAGATGGGAGGGAGACATTGAGAATACTTAGTTATAAGGTACCTACATGATTCATAAAATGGTATAGTGTTATTTGAAAGTAAACATTGATTAGTTCATATATATTTAAAATTCCAGGGCAACCACTATAAAATTACATGAAGAAATATAGTTGATATGCCAAGATAAGAGATAAAATGGCAGTCAAATACTTCTGGTCATCTTTGTTCTTCTTTTGCAAAGTTGTTTTAACTAGTGTGGTTCCTTTGAATTTCCATATGAATTTTTGAATCAGCTTGTTAATTAAAAAACAGAAACTACAGTTTTGACTTGTAATACATTGAATCTTTAGATCATTTTAAGGAAACTTGAAATCTTAACAATATTAGAATTACAATTCTAGTGGAAACTTTTTGCAAGATTTTAACTGTAAGTTTTTTATAGATGCCCTTTTTGATGTTGGATTATTGAGGAAGTTTCCTTCTCTTCTTAGTTTGCTGACAGTTTTTATTTTGAACTGGTGTTGGATTTTCTCCAGCCCTTGTTCCTTATCTATCAAGATGATCATGTGGGGTTTTAATTTATTCTATTAATGAAGTATGAAATAATGATCAGGGTTTGTCTAGGGTGAGTCAAGTGAGGCACTTGGGTTCAAACTTTAAGGAGATAACTCGGTCTCAGGATCATGAGAGTTTGGGTACTTTTTAATGTTTCCTTTAAATGCTTGGTGGAATTAACCAGTGTGGTCATTTGGGGTTGGGCTTCCCTTTATGGCAGATTTCTCATTTATTAATCATACTACCTTACTGGTTTTAGGCCTATTAATATTTTCTATCTCTTCTTGATGAAGTTTTAGTAATTCTTGTTTTTATAGGCATTTTTCCATTTTATGTAATTTGTATAGTTTGTTGCCAGAAAGTTGTTCAAGGGATTTCATTATAATTCTTTAATTTCTATACCATCAATAATGATGGCGTCTTTTCAGGCCTCATTTTGCAATTTGTGTTTTCTTTTTCATTTTTTGGCCAGACTAGTAAAAAATTTGTGAATATTGTTAATATCTTGGTTTTATTGATTTCCTCTATTGTTTTTCTCTATTCTACATCAATAATATCTACTCTAATTTGTATGTGTTTCCTCCTTATGCTTGGTTTGGGTATAGATTTATCTTCCTTTCCTAGTTTATAAAGCTGGAGGCCTAAGTAATTAATTTTAGATCATTTTTCTTTTTGAATATGTGTATATATATGTATGTATATATGTTTGAAGATATAAATTTCATTTAAGTACTTCTTTAGCTACATTCCATAAATTTGGATATGCTTATCTTTTATTTAGCTCAAAATACTTTCTAACTTATTTTGTGATTTCTTATTTGATCAACATATGTGTTGTTTAATTTCCCATTTTTATGAATTTTTCCTTATTTATTTTTCTTAATTTCTAAATTTATTTCATTTTGAAAACACATTTTATGTGATTTCAACTCTTTCAAGCATATTACAGCTTGTTTGAATATATGGTCTATTTTGCAGAATTTTAGATGTGACATTGAAAATCATATGTATTGTGCTATATTGTTGGGTGAAGTGTTGCTGAGAGTTTAGTTAAATCAACTTGTTTGATGGAGTTTTTCGAGTTTTCCATATACTTGCTAATCTTTTTCCAGTTTTTGTATAAACTGCTGGGAGGTTTATTCAGATCTCCAATTATTAGTGTTGAGTGTTTGTATCTTAAATTTTGATTTTGCTTCATGTATTTTGTGGATCTGTTGTTAGATGTGAATATGTTAATATTTGTTTTACCTTCTTGATTAGTTGACCTGTGCAGGGTGATTATAAAATGTCCTTTTTCTTCTCTAGTAACACTCCTTTTATTGATGCTTTTGTCTTTTTTCTTTAGTTGGTTACTTTTTATGAATCTATCTTCTAATTGACTAATTCTTAAAAATTTTTTTTCGATATTTGAACATATTTCTGATAGCTTTATTAAAGGTTTTTCTGCTAAGACCTATGTTGTAGTCCCTTCAGAGGTGATTTCTATTGACTTGTTTTCCTGTATATGAGTTATACTTTCTTGTGTATTTTGTAATTATTGGTTGAACAACAGAACATTTTTAAATACATACTAGTAACTCTGGACATAGATCTACCATCCTAAAGGGTGTCATCCTTGCAATTTGTTGTCTAGTGATTTGCCTGGCTTAATTCTGTGGTAGATATCTACACCAAAGTGTGTCACCACTGCTGTCTCTCTTTCGTTTTTATTCACATTATATTTTTAAGGCTAGAATCCTCAGAGTTACACCTGGATTATCATAGCTTTGATGTAACCCAGTGGCTGGTTAGAAATTGTTCTTAAATACCTCCAGCCAGTAAGCCTACCAACTTCTGTTGATAGACATGCATATATATGGGTTGGGGAATGAATTCAAATTCTGGCAAATTGAAACTGTGTCCCAGCTTTTGCTTTCCTACAGGCATTCTCATGTCACCTTTGTTCTTGTGTAAGACCTCACAACCAGCTAGAAATATGTAGATAACTATGTCTTGATTAGGAGGAAAGCAGTACTTGCTAACAGAATTAAGAAACAAGGTAACAAAAGTATGTGCTATGGAGTAGAAAATATGAAAAAGCAATGAATGATCTTGACAGGTCACAATATTTTACTGTTCGGTATAATATTTTATTTATTTGATGGCTCAATAACACTGACACAGATTTTCAGTTACTAAGAACATATATGCTCTCATAACACCACGTTCTTCTTCCTAGAACTTATCACAGTTGTAAAGGTGCACTTACTTAGGAAATTCTGTTTTTATCTTGACCACTAGACTGTAAGCTCGGTGAGGTCAGGAACCACATCTGCTCTTGCCCACTCTTTCACTTCCAGAGCTTAGAAAATAAACTGAGGGACACGTGGTTAATGTTTATTAAACAATTAATGAATAAATGATCCTCCTTGTGTACAATGCCATGTCTCAGTTTCCAAATGAGAAAGGAGTGTGATGTAACAGCTACTATCCATGCCTCCCCAAGACTCCCACATCACACAGTGTTTCTGAGCATTCCAATCCAAATCCCAGCTCTCAGCATCCCCAGCTCTGCATGAGTGTTCCAAGCTGGCCCCTGGTGTCTCCTCCACAAAGGTGAAAGCCTGAAGTGCTAGGGAAAGAATGTTTCTTCCCTGGAATGGCCCTCAATTGATATATGAGAGGGCTGGAGGGTAGATTTGTAAACTTATTTGCTGTTTGGTGGTCTAACTCTGAAAACTGTGTTCTCTACACTGACAGCCAAACTCACAGCAGGATTAAACTCCACTTCCCACAGAGGGCACTTGTTCGATCACAGCTTCTCTGTTGGCTTCTGTTCCTCCCTATCTCAATTTCCATGTTTTCTACTGGCATTTTCTGGGATCACATCCCAAAGAAACTACCTGTATTGGAATCCTTTCTTAAGATTAATTCTGAGGGAACTCAAATTAAATCAGACCAATTCTTAGAATTGGAAAACAGAAAGACTTCATATTATCATCATAATCTTAGTCTTGCCCAGGTGTTTTTGTTTGTGATAAAACTATTTTGTTAATTATACTAATGAAAGTTTTATGGGTTAGCATATATTCTTGATTATTTTTACACTAATAGTAGAAAGCACATATTCTTAGGAAAAAGTCTCTTCCAGATTCCTAGGCTTAAAAAACAAACTTTGGGTACTGGTTTCATTAGTTTTTGGGGTTTTTTTCCCACATAAACCTAATAAGGTACTATGTCACTCATTTTTCTTTACACTAGTTCATCCATCCAGTGATCAGTCCATCCAATGACCCACTTATCCACCTATCCTTCGAATAATGTTTTCTTGAGCAACCAAGGTGGGTGAATACATAGATTTTCCTGCTTGTCCACAATGGCTTACTGCTGGGAGGAAACTAGAAATTTGCTGATTATATGCTAGAGAAGCTACATGTGTACCAGTGTTATTCTAGCCCACAAATAAATAAATAATTTGTATTTTTAATGTGAATTTGCTCAATAAAGGTGCATTGGCATATTTCACTAAAATATGTCCCTCTTTAAAACTACCATGGGGACTTTCCTGGTGGTCCAGTGGTTAAGACTCCACGTTTCCAATGCATGGGGTGCAGGTTCAAACCTTGGTCAGGGAACTAAGATCACACATGCTACGAGGCGCAGCCAAAAAATTTAAAAAAAGAAAGAAAGAAAACTACCATGGATTGTAAAAAGGCATGCCGGAAAACCAGTCTCCCAAAAGCATGTCAGAGCTCACGTTTGCACACATAATTATAACTTTTCACAAATCAGAAGTGTCTTATTCATCTAATAACTTAAAAGAGGCCAGAAAGAACTATAAAAGTCCCACTATTACCCTGTGAATATCTGATACCTCTCCTAATAGATATGAATAAAGTAGTCTTACCTTGAATGGAAAGTGAGTATCCTCTTGATGGGGTGCTACTTTATGAGTCATACCTTTATTCCACTGAATTCAGTGAAGCCAAGGCATTTCCGTTCTGGTATATCAAATTTACAAGTTTTACACGTATAGTAGTCACATAACACACAAACTTTACTGTTAACAAATGGATGCATGAGTTAGGATAAATATTGTCTGTGATCAATCCACAAAGTTTGTTACGGCTAAAGTGAAATGTATGAACTACATTTTGAACTTCTATTTGTCTCCATATCATTCATGTCACTGCATAGCAGATTATACTTTTCTAAATGTTTCTGGTTGGCTTTAGGAAGTAGGCAAAATCAAATGTACTTCATGCTTAGAAAATGCTAAGGAGGTATATAGAGCATTTACAGTAGCAGTGAGGGTACCTTCCAGATACATATTTCCAAGACTATCAGACATTCTTTCTTGCTTCCTGGTTGTAAATTAGGAAAGTTAATTCATGAAGTGCTTTAAAATGTTGTATCTCTGTATATGTGAATCACTACAGATCACTAATAATGATTAATATTATTATTCTTTAAATTTTTATAAAGAACTAAAATGCCAGAAGCCAGGTGTGAAAAAAAAGTCAGAATTAGATTGAGCTGTCACTAAACATTATGGCTACGTTTTTGTTTTATTTTTAATAGAAGAATGTTAATTCAAACTCTCAGAAGAATTAAACACAAATGATCTAGCATATTTTAATTATGGGAAACATGTTTCTAAAGTAAAATTATGAGAGTAAGTTTCTTAGATGCAGGATTTAGTGAAGTGTCACCTACCCAAAGATAGATTTATCAAGTCCCTAGGAGATACTTTTCATGATTTTTGAATTAGTTTTTTCTTACATGTGTGAAGTTGTCAATAACTAAAATAAGGCCTGTCCACTAGAATGTCACACTATTTGTAAGGGATAGTATACATCTTACAAAAGATTATTTACCAAGTAAGAAAATAGGCAGGAACAGATGTGCAGAGATTTTCCATGGTCTGTGTGGAAGTTCTGATTTCTTCCTCAGAGAGGAAGAGATCAAATAAAAGTGGGGTGGTAGGGGAAATAATAAAGAAAGCATCTGTTACTTACAAGTAAATGGATCTGAACTTGTTTCAGAATGTGTGGAAGGAAATAAAAGAGTGACAGGTAGTAGTTTTGGCTTCCCAAATGCCAGTATTTGATGTGAGGTAGAACGGGAAGTTATTTCTTAAGACGTGAAAGGGAAAACTAAAAATGAGAACAATTTTGGTTGTCTTCTAGTTAATTCGGAAGGGGAAGAGAGAGAGAGAGGGAGAGAAATCTTCCCGAGGAAAATAAGCGCCACAGCATAAGATAATTGGCTAGCTGAGCACCCCTTCTGAAGGTTGTCACCGAAATGTGTGTCACAATAATCAGAATAATCAACCCAGTGCTGAGCAGCCTAACCAGTGAAATCATCGTGGAAATAATCTAGAGAATGTGGAAGAAAAAGTGGCTAAGCATGTTGGCACCTCAAAATGATTCTTCTACTGTGCTTAATTTTTACGTGCATCAACCTCTTTAACAACTCTGTGAGGAATAATAATCCGGATTTATTGACGAGACAACTAAAATTCAAATGGTTTAAATAATTGGTCCAAGGTGAATTATATTTTAATGAGTTCCGTCTAACTCCTAAATCCCTCCCTCTGTACTACTCTTCTGTACTTTAAATATATAAATATTTAAAATTTCAAAATATCACAGAATAAAAATATGTGTGTCTTAGCCATGCAAAATTTTCACATGATTTAGTAAAATCTCTCATGCTAACTCCCTAGTTGAATTGCCTGCAGAGCAGAAGCCTGGGAAGGAATTTGTTGATGATCACATGATTCAAGAAGAAAGGTTATAGGATGAAAGGGCTCATGGACTAGTGACCTGGCATTGGCATGTGCTCATTAAACCATCTTGTCACAGGGCGTAAGGATGACTGCATCCTTCTGAGAGGCAAGCAGAGAGGACTGGCATGGGTGTCCACAGCTTCTGCATGGACAACTGAGCTCCCTTTTGAATGGTACTTTGAAGAAGAGGCTAGGGTGACCTTCTCCGGGAGTACATCTGTAGCATGCCGCTCCCCAGCCACACCATCTCAAGATGAATCCCGAGGGATAGCTGGTAGACAAGTGGATCTCAGTGGAATATCATTCAAGAGCGTAAGCCAGGGAGGCTCTTACTCTTGGGAAAGCTAACAAAGAGTAAGAGTCTTAGTGAGAGAGTTTATGCTTCTCTCTGGGAGAAAGGAAGCCCAAAGACTTGGAGTCCAATTGGCAGCAGCAGAAGGTAGCACATGCAGCCTGCCTGAGCCTGGTGGCAACAGCAAACTCCGGGGCAGATCCAGACCCAAGCACCAGGTTCTTATCCGTTATGGATGAAACTGAATTTTAATGTAAAAATTAAAATTTGTAATGTCAGAGTGGATTGGCTTTCAGAAATGCCTTAAAGCCTACTTCAAAGCCACCTCTGCGTTGTTAAATTGCTTCACTTTTCCTACATGCACATAAAATAGGCATTTTATAAATAAGGGGCTATTGCGGTCATGTTTGTAATGTAATTTGAGTGGCATCTCTCCCAGGCCACATATCATAGCTTTGAATATCTACCATCAGAAGACAAGATTCTTTTTTGTAAACATATTATCTTAGTATCACTACATTTTGAAACACAAGTATTCTGGTTAGGTAACACCTATCAAAAAGTCAACACTGAGATGTTTTTGACCTTTTATCCTGACAGGAGACCAGAGATAGTTCTTATGATTATCTAGGAACAGAGAGGAGGGAAGTCTGAAAGCTTGTGTCTATTGTGGTCAGGAAGGCAGGCAGCTATCACATCATCAGGAGATATATGATGGTTGAAAACAAACTAGCAGGGCATTCCAAAGCCTGGTCTTGTTTGTTTAGGTTCACAAGGGGAAGCCCAGCTTCTTCGAAGGGCTTGTGCAGTACTTAGAATGGGGAGAATATTCTCAACAGTTTAAATTTTAAATCTTTACCGAGTGACTTCTAGCTGCCCTGAATAATAATAATAGGCATGGTGAATAAAACAGTAAGTATGACATGCACGAAAGTCTGAGTTATTATTTCACAGTTTTTACTCTTTCGGAGAACATTAGCAGCAATTTGTTTTTACTTGAAATGATTTTGTTCTTCTGCTGTTTTGAAATTTTACAAATAATGGATCATGTTTCTTCTTCCTCCTTTGAATATGTTAGGAGTTCACTGCAACATGACAAATTAGGAACTCAAGTGTCATATGAAATCTTGAACATAAATGAACTTGCAGGTGGATGGGGGAGGAGAAAAGATGAGTAGTTGGACAATGTGTAGAGAACAAATCGTTTAGTGTTTACACTGAAGCCTTAAGGTAGCCTAAGGACAAGGTGCAGGATCTTCAAGGTTTCTTTCTCCATAAACCAAATGGTGGTGTGCATATGATAAAAATAACATGTTCCTTGAATAGGCAATATGAACATTACTGAAAATTTTTCCTGTCAATAAACATAAGTGATTATTTCATATTAAATCATCTTATCAATTTGATAATGTGGTAGTACTAAACAAAGTTATAGTATTTTAACTAAAAACAAACAAACAAACAAACTCCTTGTGGCAAAAATATTACATTCAGATCCCTCAAAGCCCCAACATTGTCAATATTTGTTGAAATTCTGTTCCACCAACATGCATAAATAAATGCAAGAGCATATGTTCTTGGCCTTCAGTGAAGATAGCCAAGCAAGTTTTAAGAGACTGTTCATGTCTCTGTAAATGCAGACAAATAAGGCACTGCCAAAGCATTAAAACTACATAATTCACCATGGATCGTTTGCACAGGAAGTTATAGAACTTGGAGATCCTGGGCACAGAGCAAGTACACATGAGCATTAGACAGGCACCAAACTCTTCAGTCCAGAGATCATTTGGCTGCAGCATTATTGCCTAGATGCCAGTGTATGCCATTATAACACAATGAGTATGATAATAATATAAAAATATATTTATTTGTCAGATTCTAAATGTATAAACATTCATTTTAAATAGCTGGCATCTGTGTAATGGTTCAGAAAAAATGTATTTATTTAGCCAAATTTATGTTTAAATCACTTTTCATAATCAGACTCCAGTTGCAAATTTTCCACAGAATAGATAACTGTGTGACTGTAGGAGCATCAGAAAAAACATGACTTCATCTCATCATATGAAAGAAACAATTCTATAATAATTGTCTTACACAAAGAGTTGTGTTGAGATAATTGAATGGGATAAGTGAATGAGGTAATTGATGATTGGGAGACCATATGTTCATTGAGCATTCCTTTAGTAACTCATTCAACAAAGTTTGACAAAGCCTCTTATGTAAAATTGGTGATGCAAGTTGCTAAAACTGAAGATGTTCCTAAAACCCTTTATAGTCTCAAGGAGCTGTGTTTCAATGATTAATTAGTGAAGGGTAAACAATTTTCTAAAGGTGAAAAGAATGGATACAGGTTAAGGTATTCTGTTACAGAGTCTTTATGGGCACAATTATAGAATTCCACATACGTGAAATGGCAGTAGTAGGTGTTTGTTTAATTTATCTTAATGACGATGGTAGATTAAAATAGAACAGTCCAAACATTGTATTTCAGAACACTCATAAATTTATAAAATTTACAACACTTATATTGCCATCACTAATACTTTCACAATCTCTGACCTCCCACAAAATGTCAAGAATTTGCGGTTAAGAAAGTGTTCTTTTTGAATGTTAAACAATTGCATACTATAAAAGAAATCTTTGCATCCTTCCTACTTTAAAGTCTTATTAGTTGTAGTTTTGCCTTATATCCATAACAACTGACCAAAGAAGAATTTTAACAGTTCTGTGGTAGGCATATCTAAGATGGTCTCCAATGGTTTCTGCCTCATTGTATTTACATCGCTGTGTGATCCTTTCCCCTTGAGTATGTGCTGATTTATTAACTCACTTCTAATGATGGACTGTGACAGAAGTTTGGGATGTCCCTATTAAGATTAGGTTACACAAAGACTGTACATTGCATCTTAGTTCCCACTCTCTCACACACATACTTTTTCTAAGGGAAGCCAGTGGCTATATTCTGAGCTGCCCTATGGACAGGCCCATATGGCAAGGACTGTAGGAAACTTCTGTCCAATAGCCAATGAGGAAATGAGGCCCTCAATCCAACAGCCCACAAGGACTAAGTACTTTGAACAACCATGTGAGTGAGTCCTAGAAGTAGACCCTCTGCCAATGCAGCCTTCAGCTGAGGCTGTAGTCCTGGCTGCCATTTGGACCTCAGTCTTACATGAGAACTTGAGCAAGAGACACTCAACTAAGCTTTGCCCAGAGTCCTGGTACACAGAAACTACGATTTACTCTGTTGGCCAAAACGTTCATTCGGGTTTTTTGTAAGGTGTTATGGAAAAACCAGAACGAACTTTTTGGCCAGCCCAATGGCAAGTGTTTGTTGCTTTAAGCTGCTAATTTTTAGGGTAATATATTCTGAAGAAATAGATAACTCATACAAGTTGCTTGTAGGACGCTAGTTTTCATTTTTCCCAATGATGACATTTGTAAAATTGGTTAGCTCCTGAAACTTGCCTTCAGTCTCACAGCCTGAGTCTTCAATAACTTAAAAATATATTCAACATGGATGGATTCAGATGAACCAAACCCATAAAAAAAAATCTCAAAATAATACTTCATAATTTTAGTAAGAATTAAAAGTGCCAAGAAGCAGAACTGTCAAGACTTTGGCATTACATTATTTCCATATAAACACTATAAACTTAAAAAACTGCATTGATTTGAAATATTCAAGTTCAAAAAAGCACTGTGTTTGTTTTCCTCAATTTCAAATTTTGAATATTAAATACTTGTGTAAATCCCAGAGATAATTATATACTCTGCCTTTAAAAAATTGCCTAATTCCAAACAATTCATTAAAATAAGAGGCACCCGCTAAAAATAGTTTGGTGTATTCTTTTGAAACAGACCTTGTAACTGATGGTATATAGAAAGTATTCGCTGTATCCACATTGGCCATATTTAGCCATATGGTTTCCATTCCATATGCTAAAATAAGAGACTGGTAGAATTAAATGACCAATAAAGAGAAGTGATAAATTTTTAAAAATTTAATTTAAGAAAGCATGACTGCTTTTGGTTGATTTTTAAGTTGCCAGCAACAGGGGATGTGGAGGATGGAAAATGGTCCTAATAATCAAGGTTTGACTTAACAGCTGTAGAAAATAGACTTACATGACCTGGGTAGACACAAAGATAACAGAAAACGAAAGGGCAAAAGTAAATGTACATTTTAAGGGAGAAAGAAAAACCTGGTGCTTAAAGAGGCAGACTGAAAATATTCCACATTATTCAGAGCCTTGCAGCAAACAATAACTTAGTTGAAGCTGCTGAAAGGACTAGCCCATGGGGAAAGACAGAGGGAGCATGACTGTTGTGGGTTATACCTGTGATATATGATCAATTCAATTCATTACCTGTTTTGAGTCTTATGGGCATGAATCTTACTTGATAAGCTGGGGGATAAAATAAATGTCAAACCCTAATTTTTTATTTAATCTAGTAAACTTCTCTTTCAACTACAGCCTTGCATGCCTGTTGGAAAACTCATCGTTAGTAGTAGAGCTCCTTTGTCCTCCCTGGGGCCTGTGCAGTAATTCAGAAATTACTGCTTCAGTGGGACAATTAAGCACAAAATTGGATCCTATTATCCCTGAAGCTTAATGCTCAGTCTACCTGGATGCATTATGCAACCATTCCCCTCTGAGGCCTTGCTACCTCCTTAGGACATGAATATAAAACAGGGCATGAGTCAAGGATATCACAAGCCTATCTGATCTCAATAATCTTTTAAGAAAAAGAAGGTAAAGGAGAAATCTATCCTTTTTCTTGCTATCTTAAGGGTGTACTAAGTCTCTTGTTTTGTGGATAATGCCCCATAGAATGAGAAATAAAGAGAAAAAATGTAGGAAGACAGATTGAACAAGTTTTTACAACTTGTTAAACATGAATACTCTTTGAGGTAAAAGAGCATCCGAGGCCTGACTACATATTCAAATGGAGAGAAAAGGTGGGGGAAACGACACAGAGAAAAGAAAACATAAATTAGCATTAAAATAAACATTTACACAACACTTTTACAAGACTATAATAGGTGTGATGAGTACTAGAAAGATGAAACAGATATAATCCTTAGCTTTAATAAACTTAAAATATAGATAGAAAGATTGGTTATTTATACAAAGTATAACATTTAAAAAATAGATTCTGAAAAAATATTTTGAAAGCATAATGCAAGAGATCAGAAAAGGAATTATTTAGGGTTTTGAAGAACAGATAGGACTTTGACAAATGAGATAGGGTTTAAGGTGCTCTAAGTAGCTTAAAAAGAGGGAATAGAGGCCAGAGTAAGGATATACAAAATTTAAAAAATGTACTATGTGAGATGAATATTTACTCAAAAAGAGAACTGGTCCACTGATACGTGTTTGTCTCAGAATGGGTACCCTAGAAAATACAGTCTGTGGGAAATCTTATGAGTTAATAATTTATGAGGATGTTCAAACTCAAGAATGCAGTATTGATTGAAAAGATAATGGGATTGGGAAAGTAGGGGAGCATTTCTGGAAGTGCATATTGAGCTGACTACCACTTTTTATTTTGTGTAACATTACTCAGCTTCTCAGAAGTTTTATCTAGGAAACTTTATTAATTTCTGGAAAGTCTTTCTAGGTGAAGAAAAGAGAAATAATTTATCTTCTGGCTCCAGTGTTACATCGATCACATTTTTTTCTCTATGAGATATTAACTTCCCTGTAAATATGTGAGCACAGTGAAAGGCCCATGGTATCTTATGACTCTGTGCCAAAGAGAAAACCTAATATTCCTACCCAAGGGTGTGCAACATGGGCAAGAAACAAAGTTCTGATGGTTGTGTACACATGACGTCATTCTCCATGGCAGCTAGGATGACACGATTTGCCAAGTGTCCTAGTTCTGAGAAGACCTCAAGCAGTTCATGACAGTTGCTCATATAGTCTGCACTGGCAACAGGAAACTACCCTCATTCCCTTCCAATATCCAGCACCCACTCCACAATATGGGTCTCTTTTTTGTGAAAACCACATATTTTCACTACTTTCCTGAGAGGCAAAGTACAAATCCATTTTGTCTCAGAGTCTCTTTCAACAAGCTACAGTTCCCACTGCTATAGTCAGTCCCAAATCCATAACTGGTACTCCATCATTTTCTTCCTCAACCATCCATCCTAGATTTCCTTTTCCCTTGATCAGCACTTTTGCTGGTCTCAGTTGGTTGTCTGATGGGAGCACACCACACCCTTAATTGTCTTATCTTTGTTAGGTCACATTTCCTACAATTGCACCTTTACAATTATTACTGGGTTTGAAAACCAAGACTCCACCCAGTGAACTGCACAGGTTTTAGGCATACTCCTCCCTAACCCCAATGTATATTTGCATCCCTAGCCCCACATGGTAATCAGTGTCAATTGTCCCGATTAGTTAACTCCTTTCCATGCCTGCTGATCCACAGAGATGAGAAATCAAGGTTGCTAGATGATAGTCACATAGTCTGCTTCATAGGAATGTTCTTGCTCCCTTAGCAGTGTGACTCCCAACTCCAAACTCAAGAATTAAAGCCTCTAATAAGACAAGGCCTAATATGCAGGGAAAAGAAGTTCAAACTTAGCAAGAGGGTCACTGGCAGTGAGTGGAAGGGAGCCAATCCAACATCTATCTCTTTGTCTCCAGACTCAGATATTCTAGATTTTAGGGACACAGTAACCTATATTGGGTATTTGCTCAAAGCATATACTACATCCTGGAGGACAATATCTCAATCCCACATGGTGCCAACCCTCAGCTGGCAAGTTAGCTTGGCCTTTCATTGGCTGTCCCAACATTCTATCTGTGTGGCTGTATCTGGGTGACAGAGCATATAGTTCCAGCATGATGGTCTTCTTGTCAAGATGATCAAGGTTAATAGTGACCTGAAGGAGCATTGATATGGCCTACGGACAAGAAATTGATACAGCACTACTGTCCTTCCCACATAAAAGCACATTGATTTTGATCCTATTTACTAATGGCTCTTGAAAAGGGTGCATTCACTAGATTAATAGCTGTATAACAATTGCTAGGGGCTATGTGGATCTGTTCCAATAAAGATGCCGCATCTGACGAAACAAATGGAATTGAGTCTGTGACTTGGTTAAATTTGAGATAATGTAGAATAATCTACCACACACCACATTTCTTTCCCCCAAGGGAACCATACAAATGAATGAAAGCAGATACAATAGGACAAGGATTCCTATCTCATTTAAGTATTTGAGGATGTCTCTTATCTCTTCCATATCACCAAGGTTTTATAGCATAACTTCTGGCTTATTGCCCTGGGTGATGTCGCAAGGTGGTGTTGGAGGGGAATTTTCAGAAGCTGCCACGTACTCCTTATTACCAAAAAAGCTCTTATACTGCAAATTAGGGGAAACTGTGCAAGTATTCTGCCATCTGTTTGGAATAATCATCCTAATTTTATTCTCACATACTAGGAATAACCTAAAGGTTGTAAAGTTGGTTCTGGTCACCAAATTCTGATTTGGAAAGGGGTTGGCTCTCCTACCAATAAGCAATGCTCTAGACACCAACTGGCTGTCCCACAGTTCACCTCAGTGCTGACACTATCTACCTGGAGATGGCATCAGATCACACAGGTCAAGGGTTCATTTTTAGGAGACTGCCGCCCACCCCATCTTCAGATCACAAATTGAGGTTGTTACCTGTGCTTCTGACTGATGCCTAAAACTTGGCTTCTGTGCACTGGTGCCCAGTTGAATCTCAGACACGGAGTTTTGGGTGAAGTATAAAAGAATAGCTTTATTGCTTTGCCAGGCAAAGGGGAACACAGTGGACTTGTGCCCTCAAAAACTGTGTGTCCCAACCCAGGAGGATTTGGTGAGGAGTTTTATAGCAGTGGTTAAAGGGCAGGGTTGCTGATAAGGATCAGGGTGTTTGTGTGTAGGGCCTGCACTCCTTTAATCTGGCCTCAGGTGGCTTCTTCCTAATGAGCTTCTCTGGTTCCTTTAATCTGGCCTCAGGTGGTCTTTTGATGAGCTTCTGGAGGTTTATCAAACTGTGATGTGATCTTCTCTGAAATGAAGAATGCTAACATCTTGCGTTTGTTGGGGGTTTTAGTTCTATAAAGAGTGCAAACGTATTGTTATGTGTATCCCTTAAGGCAGGGTTATGTGTATTGTTATGTGTATCCCTTAAGGCAGGGTTATGTGTATTGTTATGTGTATCCCTTAAGGCAGGGTTATGTGTATTGTTATGTGTATCCCTTAAGGCAGAACCAGGACCCTGCCCCAAGGTTGCACTGTTGTTTCTTGGCTGTTCTTCCCTTGTGTCTGCATCCCCTCCCTTCCCTGATTAGCAGCTGTCCAAAAGGTGATGGCCTACAAATTAGAGGTTCTCACAATCCCCTCCTTGGGTTCTATTCATTTGCTACAGCAGTTCACAGAATTCAGAAAACCTGTTTATTCACTATATTACTGATTTATTAAAAAGGATATTAAAGGATATAAATCAACAGCCAGATGAAGAGATCCATAGGGCGAGATATGGGAGAAGGGCTTAGAGCTTCTATTCCCTCTCACAGCATACCACCGTCCTGGAATCTCCTTGTGTTCATCAACCCAGAAGCTCTCTGAGCCCTGTCCTTTTGGATTTTTATGGAGATTTCATTACCTAGGCATGATTGATTAAATCACTGCCCACTGAGGATTGATCTCAGTCTCCATCCCCTCTCCCCTTCCTGGAGGTCAGAAGGTGGGATTGAAAGTTTCAACCCTCTAATCACAGGGTTGGTTCCTCTGGTGATTCAATCCCAATCCTTAGGAGTGTTCCAAAAGCCACCTCATTAATATAACAAAGGACACCTTTATGGGTCTCATCACTTAGGAAATTCCAAGGATTTTAGGAGCTCTGTGCCAAAAACAGGGATGAAGACTGGACCTTCCAGCCATCCCAGCAACCCAGCCAATATCACATGAACTAGAAGAACTATATTTACTCAATCTACATAATAAATAACAAATTGTTGTTGTTTTAAGCCATGAAGTTTCAGAGTTGTTTGTTACACAGCAGTAAAGCAACTGACACTGAAATAAAACAAACAGACAAAAACAGGGATGAAGACCAAATATGTATTTCTTATTATAAATTACACTATCACAGGTAGGCCTGTGAACTCACTGGAATGACTGTGAGATGGGTCTTGGGTTCAGATTTCATTTATCACCAGTTCTTATGCCTCCACTCAACTGAAGGAACGTGATGACATTTTATTTTACATCTCCTGTCACTCGTGGGAGATCACCCCCTGTATCCAACAGGATCTCATATTTTTCTCCAGTGTAAATTTTTGTTGGTAAATGGATGCAGGTCTTTTTAGGAAAAGGACTGGAGGAGTATTTATTTTATATTTTTCAGTGACATTTCAGAATCTATTCTCAAGAGACCCAGCCTCCCCTTTAGTTGGTAGACTCAGGGTCTGAAAACATGCTAAGATTAGCCTATGGGTAAGAAACCATGTTTTTGGTTGTTTTTTTTTTTTTTAAGTTGATTCTGTTTGCTTTCTGTATATATGTATTTTTATTTTTTAATTTTACAAAGAATCAATAGGATTATCATATGTAAAGAATGTAAATGCTAGATCAATAAAAAGGAAATCTTAATAGAGTTTGAAGACTCTGCTGTACCAGATAAAAGTGTTTTATGTAGAAAACTAAATCTTATCAAAGGAATTGTCAAATATACAGTAGAAATTCTATGAGTCATATGAATGTATCTTTGATGACTTTGAAATTTAAGACAGGAAAATAATACTTGGGATAGTATTTCAATTTTTTTGAATAGTTGAAACATTTTGCCTGTGAGCAAAGATGGAAGATATGGGAATTGAACAGCTAAATATCAGAGAAGAGAATTTTATTGTTTCTTTACCAAAAAATTTCACCTTATGAGGAAACCACACAAAACCAAATCAAACATATAATTCAGTAAAATCACCAACCAAATCAAATTTATATTTAAGGAGGAAGGGGACCAATGCTCCATTACGAGTATGACACAGATAATTAGGAAGGCAAGTAAGTAAATATAAGCAAGAAAGTATTTCTCAGAAGTGATATCATGGGGATGTTGACAAGATCAACACTTTTCTTTTTTTTTGTTTTTGTTTTGCCTAAGATGATTTACATAACACTTTCCAGTTGAGAAACAAAGTGTTCCAGAAATTCTAACATAGAGAAAAGATTATGATTAAATAGATATCATTGAAATGTTACGGATTGAGACTAGTGATTAGAAAAAGACATTTTTCAAAATAATACATGTAGTTGAGAAGTGGTGATTTGGCAACAGTGCACGGCAATGAAAGAATGCCTTGTGATAATATATGAGCTCCAGCAGGAAAGAAATGGTCGCAGGTATTTTGTTTAGGAATGAAGGAGGGAGAGCATAAATAATGTCAGAACGCACCTTACATTTTCTGGCTCAAAGAAATAGATTGTGTTTTCCCAATCTAATGAAAAATAATACATACAAAGAAAGTAATGACTGTTATTAAAATGTGTCATTTATTTCATCATTAACTCATAAAATATTTATGAACTCCTACATTCTGGGAGTTTCTTCCACAATGAAGACTAGAGCACAGTGCTTGCTCTTCAAGTTCTCACTCTAATGGGGGAGGAAGACCCGTAAACATTTAAGCACTGCAATATCATAGCAGGATTTTATAGAAATGCACAAGGGGAATTTTGTAGTACTGTGTTCAGTTCTATATATCAGCTATTCAGAGGAATATTAGCCAATTAGGTCTAAAATACATAAAGAGGAAACTAAAGGTTATAAAACCATGTCATAAGATAACCTGTTGGAGTAAGTCAGCTTCATGAGACTAAAATTTTTAAAAATACATATATTTTATTTGCAAAGTTCTTATGGAGAAACTTTCAGTTAAGAAGTTATTGATACAGGTTATTTGGAGAATGCAAAATACAAAGTTAGCTACCATCCTTCATTTAGAAAAGATGGAAGATGTTTTGAGAATATTTAAAGACCAATTACCCCAAATGTCATACCTATTCTATAACCTGTTATCATAAAGTTTTGTTAAGTAGGCTTCCAAAGATATAAAGACCTTTCATGTAAATACTCAAAACTACTTTTAATAATTCTCTCTCAGATATTGTTACCTTGTAAACTAGAGACTGTCAAGAGTTTTTAAGTGTTTATTTCTAAAATGTTTTCTCAAAGTAGTGTTCATTAACTTAAAAATATATTTCTTAGAAAGTGGAATTTACTCACCATTTTTCGATAAATTCACAAATTATTATAATGTTATTGTTATAAAATTAACTCAGACTATAAGAACTGCGTAAGCTCTTATTTGTTTAAAATATTATTTGAACACATTTCTTCTTGCAAGTTTATGCAAGTAAAAATAAATATGAATATGACTAACATTAATAAGTTTCAAAACAAAATTTACTACTTCAACAGAATTTCAAAATTCATATTTATTTTAAATATATAAAATATATAGATAGAATATGCTTCATGCATGCATAAAAATGCATTTTGTTAATACACAAGTATTTAGTTTGTATAAGTATATACAAATCATACTGTTTCATTATCTGCTTTTATATTTAATAATTTATCATAAAATATTCCTATATTTATGAATATAAAAGGGGTTAGCATAGCTGCTAAAAGCATGGATTCCAAATTAAACTGCCTGGGTTGAATCCTGGCTCAACTAATCACAAGTTATAACCGCAGTGTGCATTACATTGCCTTTCTTCATGTAATGGTCACATGCTTCCATATTTTGAATATAATTTAACTTATTTATTCAATATCTAATGTATTAAGAGGTATAAGACTGGTTTCTATGTTTGGTATTACAGCTATAAATTTTCCAATAAATAACCTTGTGTACATATGTTTCTGTGCAAATTGTCAGGTCAGTTCTCATAAATAATGCCAAGAAGCCTATTTATAGATACAATAATGTGCATATACTACAGATAAATATGTTTTCTTCTGCAAGTAACAGAAAACCTGAGTGTACTGGATTTTAAATATAGTTTACTATTCTCAGGTAAGAAAAGGTTCAAGACCTCAGGAATGCCAGAGCTGAAATATGTAATTCTTATAAACTTTCCATGATGGTCACATAGTAGCTCTTCTAACTCCTGTTTCATGCTATGTTTAAAGAAAGAATATACAAGAAAGCCGGTGTCAAATGAAGCAGGCAAAGCAAGAATATTCTGAGAAACCTCCCAAATTATTCTTCTTACTTCTTATTGACCAAGACCAGGTCACATGGCAGTACTTCTATGCAAGACAGCACAGGAAAGGGAAGAGACAGTCCCTGGAGAGGACAAAGAGCGTTACATACGCAGCTCACAGTGCCTGCTGATGCTTACTTGTTGTTTCTTAGTAAATATTGACAAAAATACTTACAGTTCTTCTAACCAATGTTCAATTCCAATCCCAGGGTATTCCTTTTTAAAAGAATTTGATTCAGTATTAGACTGAATTCTCGATGTGATACCTGTTTGATAGGTCAACTTGGCTAAACTGAATTACAGTCCTTACACTACCCTTTCTCGTATGATTCCCATTAGGTTGGGCTACAGGGGATATTCTTTTAGGAGAGTCAAAGGACAAAAGGGAATAGCAGTCATTTTATAGTATCCACATCCGCCTCCCAATTATTCAACATATATCAATTTAGGTGCTGCCGTGAAGTGATTTTGCAGATGTGATTAGAGTCCCTAATCGGTGACTTTAAGTTAATGGAAAGGAGACTGCTGGAGGGGGCTGACGTAGCCAGTAAGAAGTGCAGTTTAAGAAGGGCAGGCCTTTGCTGAGGGAAAGACTCCACATGCCACTAGGTCTGCAATTCTCTTCCTCGCCTGAGAGTCTTTCTTTCTGACCGCTGCCTAACTACCACAGGCTTCAGGTCAGGCATGTAGGGGTCACGCCTGCTTGGGATCTTGCCTCCCTGACTATCGTGAGAGCTTCGGAGTTTCTTCATCAACCCCCCACATTTATATAGGGTGATTCCTTATAATAAATTCAAATACAAATATAAATAAAATAAAAATATAAACATATATGTATCCCTAATGATTCTGCGATTCTGCTTCTCAGAGTGAACCCTGATTAAAACACTAGATGTAATAATTATGAAGCCATCAGAGAATGTGTGTAACATGGTTGAAGAAGAAAAAGAAGGGGGGGAGGGGGAATTTGGATACTCAGGGAAGCATTGTGCCATCCTTACTTCAGCCTGATGGGGAAATACTTTCATTTAAGTTTTGAAAAAAAAAAAAAAAAAAAAAATGCAGCCAATATAAAAGAAAATCTGACAGATAACTAGTGAGAACCCTCTGGATGCTGTATAAAAAGGAAACAACCTCCAAATATCATTATTCAAGACTTTGTATACGAATTTTAAACATAAAATGTCCCTGACTTACTTCCGCTGAGCAGAAATAAGCAGAATAAATTTGGAGAGTGTACTTTAGATTATAATACAGTAAAATGATCTGAGGGAAAATGATACGTATGACATACAGAAAATTAAAAATTGGAGTAATCTAGACTACGTAAGTACACAGATCAAGATGAGGATCCTCAAAGGCTTGTTTGTATAGAGAGAATGAAAACACTGTGCAGAGGTCCCACTGGATATCATTTGCCTCAATAAAATAATTATCTTCATCATAGCTTGCATATAATTCCCATTCCATAGGACATTATCATTCTAAAATAGTCCCCTTGTTTTCAATCGTAAGTTTCTCTGTTAAAGATTCCCCAAATAAATTGTTCTAGGCAGACACATGAACAAGGCAGAACTTAGCCATTCTGGTACTCACAGGAAGCAAGCCAGGGTAATATTAACTTTCTAGGAATTTTTCTTTAAAAGAATAATTTATTTCTCGGAATGAAGCACATGAAATTTATATGTATAGAACATAACATAAGAGTTTAAAAATACTAAGCATAACCAAGTAGTGCCACATAGAAATAGAGGTGGGTTTATTTTTATTTTTTAGCTTGTATGTATATAAATCAATAGGTGGGTACTGGGAAGCAATAGAATATACTGGTTTTTAAAATCTAGATTTTAAAGTAGATAGGCTAAATCCAAATTCCAGCTGTGATTTGCTAGGTATGTAAACTTTGGTAAATTAACTGAACTCTAATTCCTCATGTCCTTATCTGAAAATGAAATAGGGATAAAAATATTAGTTCCAAATGTGTAGGGCTGCTTTGTACAGTGCCAACAGCATGGTGATAATGAACGTAATGTTAAGTACATACAGTTGTCTTAAAACTTTGAGTATGTGTTTTCTTTTCTTTTGCTATCTTATTTTCTACTTCCTTTTACACTTTCTTTTAGTTACACTGACACATAATCAGGAAGATTGGCTTAAGTTGTGTGTGTGTGTGTGTGTGTGTGTGAGTGTACCAGTAGAGTGCATAGCATATTCCAAAATAAAGCACTGTGAAAAACCTGGGGATATTTTGTAATGGGATAAAGACAAACAAATCTTGGGTAAAATCTGGGAAGAGAAGCTAGAGGCATCTGAGCAGTCAACTAACATCATTTCAGAAAAACATAGCAGCAAAGTACCGCAGATGTGGAGAGAGAGAGCTAGCTAAGTGAATTCCGAAATCAGTTTGGCTTCAGTTATCTTCCTTCCTGGCAGAAATCCCACAGCCCATTATTATTATTTCTTTATAAATACCCTCACTACCTTGTTTTTCTTTCCTTCCACTTCATTCATGAAAAACCAACTTTGATAAACTCAAACACAGTCTCCTTTCCTGAAATTTGTTGGAGGAATAAACATAAATGTGTCTGTTGGTTTCATTTACAAATTTATGATCTCAAATTGACATCAGGTACTTCACAGCAACTCTCAAAGTACGTTTTTCAGTTATACTTGCTTTCGCACTCTCCCGGATACTATCTCCTAACTATTTTACCCTCCATTCTAAAAGGAATCCCATACTCTTGCCCTTTCTTCTCCCACGTCTGATGACAGTATTGCATAATTCACTTTGAAGGCAGGATATGGGGTGTCTCCTCCCTTGCCACCACCAAACTTAAAAACCTATACACCCTTTTACCCATTTTCTTCTACCCTCCCTTACATTGGAGAAAGTTCCACAACTCCTCTCCTATCAAAGGCTTATTCTTCTATTTGTACCTTAGTGCTTCCCAGACTAGGTGTGTGAGAATCACTTTGAGAACGCTTTATCAGTGTATATTCTTGGGTTATATCACTAGAGATTCTATATGTCTCCTTAACCATACCTTTTCCCATTCCAAGGTAGCATATGCGCGCACACACACACACACACATACACACACACAAGCATAAACATACCTACTCATACACGCTTACACCTGTATATACACTCACATATATACAATACCTGTTCCCTCCTACGTACTCACACAGTACAAATACATCCACATGTACACATACTGTACATAATGTAACATGCATACCTGTATACACTGTTTGGGCTGAATTGTGTTCCACCAAAACATTCATATGTTGAAGTCCTAACTCCCAGTACCTAGGAAGATGGGGCTTTTTTTGAGGATAGGGCCTTTAAATAGGTAATTAACATAAAATGAGGCCCTATGGGTGGGCCAATGCAATATGACTGATGTCCGTATAAGAAGAGGAGATTAGGACACAGACATTAGCAGAGGGAAGATGATGTGAAGACACGGGGAGAAGATGGACATCTACAAGCCAAGGAGAGAGGCCTCAGAATAAAATTATCCCCGCTGACACCTTGATCTTGGATTTCTAGTTTCCAGAATTGTGAGAGAATGAAATTCTGTTGTTTAAGCCACCCAGTTAGTGGTATTTGTTATAGTACCCCTAGCAAACTTATATACATACATACACCAACTTCCCTCCCTGATTCATACACACACAGATATGCACACATACACCCCTGTAGACACTCATTAAAGCTCCAGCAGTACTAGTTTTATTTCACATTTTAAAAAATTTTGAACATGTCAAGCTCATACCTATGGTAGGGGCTTTAGACATACTTGCCCTTGTGTATGGAATTCTTCTTTCCCACCCTTCTCTTGGATGATTTCTTTTCACCTTTCAAGTTTCATCTTAGCTGTCACCTCTTCCAAGAGCCTCAATAATGAAAGTAGCCACCCTCCTTCTACATTATTATTTATCTCTGCCCATTGTGTGTTTTACTCAAAGAACTTGTTACAAATCGAAATCTATTGTCTTTGTAATTTTGTTTTCCTGATTAGATCATGAAAGAAATCAGCTCCATGATGGTAGAATCAATTTGGTTCCATTAAAAGCTCATATTCCTAGTATTAGCATGATGACTGGCACATAGGAGGTATTCCGATTTGTTGAATATATGAATATAAAGCATCTCTAGCTGAGTTCTCTTTTCGGTAGTGAGTCTCCGTGTATGAGGGTGAATGTGTGTGTGTATGTGTGTGTTTGTGTGATGTGTGCCTCTGTGTGTTTTCTCCTTCAGGAGAAGGTGGGATGAAACTGGGGGTTAAATAGGTTGCCTGAATAACTGTCTTTTTTTCTGTTGATGTTTCCCAGCATCATTTTAATTCCAGGTGCATTAAGGAGTATTGACTCAGTTCTCTACACTTCCCAGCATCCTGTATAATTTGAAAGCAGTTGTTATGTGTATTAAGATACTGTACTGAAGTAATAGATAGGACTTGCGACCAAGTGGCTCTAGAGAGCTTGGGAGAGGAAAGGCAGATATTACTCAGATGTTTCAAAATTGTATGACAGGAATAATAATGTTAACACCAGCAGGAAAGGGAATTCAGAAGCACTCTTGGGGAGAATAAATAATACAAGAAATTCAATTTTATATATGTCACTTTCAACATTGCGTCGAAATATCAAATTGAATGGTCCAGCTGGTTGTGCAAAATTTCGGTCTGGAACATGGGAAACATTCAGCGCTGGATGTACAAGTGTGCTAATTTAATGCCTTCGCTCTATCATTCAAGCCATGGAAGGAAATGATATTATTTTTATCAGCTAGAGAAAGGTTGTGGCTAAAATATCAAAGCCTTATGCAGCCTTCCAATGAGCAGTTTAGTAATGGATCTAGGTTAACACATTCTTTCTGGAAATATATGCAGTTTTCTGGTTTCCATCATTAATTTCAGCTGTAATGAAATTTATTTTAGTCATTAATTGGTTTTAGTCTCTCATTGATTAACAGACATATTTACGCTTTAGTCACTGATGACTAGTTGATGTCATTGGTGTTATTATACAAGTATCCAATGTAGAGAGTCAAGGGAAGAGATTGTCACTCTCTGGTCAAGCCTTCATTTCTTCATGAAGAAAATGAATTACACAGAAGTCAGATACAGTCTCTCTAATGGGATTGGTTTGATAAGAAATGAGGTGATCATATTCCAATTACCAAGTACCATTTGCAGTTGATAATGACTTGAGAGTAGAATCCATATGATGAGTCCTATAAATTAGAGTATGTTAATTTTCCCTTCGGTGATTGATATAATAATTGTAACTAATTATGAGAATAATAAATTAGGTCATTTATATATCCAATATCAATGAGTGATCTGCCAAAAATTTCAAATATGCAGTGTGGTCTATGATTCATTCTGTTTCTTAGCCTCACGTAGGCACAAGTATTTAAAAATAGGGAATCATAGTAAGAAGAGTTATTATAAAATATCCATTGCTGGTTGGACTGGGAATTTAAAGCCTAAAAGGACAAAGGTCAGAATTCAACATGCTGTGAATTCTCTGCTTCTAGCAACTGATTTGTTACAAGGTATCCTGCTGTGTCTGCAAAAACATCCTCTGATCTCCAATAGTGATAATTTAAGAAGCACTGACATCTGAGCATTATATACCAAGGTTGTCTGAGATATAACCACAGAATATTTGGAGGTCTTTAGGAAAGCACATAACTTTTCATACACCACACAAAACTTCTTCCAAATTAATTTTTAAAATGACTTTTTATATTTAATTTAAAAAAATGTCATTAATGGGGGCTTCCCTGGTGGCGCAGTGGTTGAGAGTCCGCCTGCCGATGCAGGGGACACGGGTTCGTGCCCCGGTCTGGGAAGATGCCACATGCCGTGGAACGGCTGGGCCTGTAAGCCATGGCCACTGAGCCTGCGCGTCCGGAGCCTGCGCGTCAGGAGCCTGCGCGTCAGGAGCCTGTGCTCTGCAACGGGAGAGGCCACAGCAGTGAGAGGCCCGCGTACCACAAAAAAAAAAAAAAAAAAAAAGTCATTATTTGGGCATTGCCTGTCTCTTAATCTAACATCAAAAGTAGCATAGCAAGTCTGAAAATTTCTGACCTGTGTAAACAGAAAGTTATATTACCAAAGTATTCCCAGAGATATTTGAGTTTTTAAAAATAGATTATCAATTTTATAGTTTCTTCCTGTGATGAAATTTGTATGTGCTCTCCCTAAAACAGTCATTTCATTTCATTGTTTCCAGCTTTTTGGCAGAAACAAAAAAGTGAATAGCTAACACCTGGTTACTAGCTACCAGGCAGGCCTGCAGTTTCTGCCTCTGTGGAAATGAAGTTTGAATCTTAGAAATCCAAGTAAAATGAAAGTTTTAAAGCTTTAGTCTGTTTCCTCAAATACAAGGGCTGTATCCAGGGAAAGAGAATTAAGAAAAAAAAAAGAAAAAAATAAGAGCATCTACTGAAAAATTCAGCTTTAATATTTTATTCCTAAAAGTAGAAATAGAAATATCACCGAATAGTTAATAATTGCAGTTGATGTGATAGTATTCATTATCCATTGTCACTTAGTTTATTGACATTTTAAGATAAAATTAATTAAGAGTCAACATCTTAACTGATGCATAATAAGCTTTTCATATTTAACATGGTCTTTTTGTAAGTATTTGAGAGTAGAGGGTGATCAATACTTCATTCCAAATCTTTATGGAAGGAACTGTTTTGGGGAAGGTAATTCTAAGATTTTAACTTTTTAAAATAAACTTTATTTTTTAGAGCAATTTTAGGTTCATAGCAAAACTGAACAGAAGTTACAGAGATTTCCTATAAACCCCCCACCGCTACACATGCATAGCTTCCCCTGTTACCAACATCCTCCTCCAGAGTGGTACATTTGCTAAAATTGATAAACCTACAATGATACATCATCATCACTCAAATTCCACAGTTTACATTAGGGTTCATTCTTGGTGTTGTATATTCTGAGGGTGTGGACAAATTTTAAGTTACATGTCTCCACAATACAGAGTAGTTTCATTGCTCTAAAAATCTTCTGTGCTCTGCCTGTTCAACCTCTTTCCTCTCTAACTCCTGAAAACCACTGATGTTTTTATTTTTCCAGAGTTTTACCATTTCCAACTTGTCATATGGTTGGAATCATACAGTATGTGACCCTTTCAGGAGGGCTTCTTTCACTTAGTAATATGCATTTAAGGTTCTTCTAGGTCTTTCATGACTTGATAGCTTATTTCTTTTTAGCACTGAATAATATTCCATTCTCTGGATTTTCCACAGATTATTTATCCATTCACTTACTTAAGGACATGTTAGTTGCCTCCAAGTCTTGCCAATTATGAATAAAGTTGTTCTAAGTATTGATCTACGGGTTTTTGTGTAGACAAAAATTTTCAACTGATTTGGGTAAATACCAAGGAATGCGATTACTGGATCTTATAGTAAGACTCTGCCAAAAGTCTTCCAAAACAGCCACACCCTTTTGCACTCACACCGGTGATGGCGAGAGTTCTTATCGCTCCATATCCTTACCAGCATTTGGCGTTTTCGGTGTTCTGGCTTTTGGTTAACAGGTTGTCGTTGTGATTTTTATTTGCATTTCCCTGAGGACATATGATGTGAAGCATCTTTCACATGCTTACTTGCCATTTGTGTATCTTCTCTGATAAGGTGTCTGTTAAGATCTTTAGTTCAGATGTACAATAATACTCTGAATTAACATGGATTCATAGATTCATAGAATGCATTCATTCATTCCGAATGCATAGATTTGTTGCATTTGGTATAAAACGGCAGGTATACATGAAGTAGGTTAATAATATGAGGCCTTATAGGGTTTTATATTTTGTCATCAGTTGACTTGTAGGCTTTTCTTTTTCCAGAAACAGCAAAGAGGCTGTTTCTTTAATGCAGTGAGTGAGAGTAAAAGTAATAGAAAATGAGATGAGAGAGATAATGAGGGAAAATGGACATTTGGAGGATTTTGACTGAGTATCCTCACTTATATCTGAGTGAAATTAGTGGTGGATTTTGAGCAGAGAAGTAAGATAATCTTCCTAATAAAAATCAGTACACCCTCTCTAAACTTCTTCCAATTCACACAAGCCCTCAACACACCCATGTGAGAACAAATGCCAAGGTGGCATGTAGGTCACCCAAGGAATCTTCCTACAATTTGAGGGAGGGAAGGGGTAACATATATTAGTCTCACCCTAAATGTAGGTGTAAATATTTTAATTTAGTATTCACAGGGTTAATAATTATGTTTCATGTTCCTTTATACCTCACTTGATCATTATTTAATCCATTCTATTCTCCAAATTATCTCTCTAGCCTTCCAGGAGATCCAGTTTATTATTTTGGCTGATCTGCCTCTCAGTCCTCTTTAATGATCCCTTCCATTTATGTCATGCACCCACCACTGTAAGCTGCTTTTATGGGCTTCACTATGGATATTTCATGAAGCCTTTAATAGTAAGCTCTTCCCTACCATTCATTTACCCAACACACAGGCTCATCCTTTGCAATGTTCTTGAAAGACCGGACATCTGATACACACCACTTTAAAAAGCAGTCTCTTCCTCTGTTGAACAGTTTTCTCCCCAATATTTTATTATGGAAACTTACCTAAGTATAGCAAAGATTAAGGTATTTTTCAATGAAAACCCATATAACTACCATCAAGATTCTAACATTATTATTTCACTGTAAATGCTTTTTGTCATATCCGTCTATCCATCCCTCTATCCACAGATTAATCCATTTTATTTATTTGTCTGTTCTTCTATGATTGACACTTGAGACGTTTCTAACTTTTTGACTCTTTAAAAGTTGCTTTGAGTGTTTTGTACAAAGTACTTTCGTGAAGATATCTTTTAATTTCTATGGCTAAATACCTAGGAGTAGAGTTTCTGGAATGTACAATATTTTTGTGATTAGTTTTAAAAGAAATTGATTGAAATTTCTCCCAAAAAGGTGTAACATTTTACAGTCTTACTGAATTCTTTGCCTTATTCCAGGAAGAGCAGAGAGTCCCATTTGCTCCATAATCTCCCCAGCATCTTGTGCTGTCAGTATTTTTAACTTCTGTTGCGCATGTGCTGGAATTTCATTGTGGCTTTTATTTGCATTTCCCTGATAACTAAAGATACTCAAAACTTTTTTACATGCTTCTTGTTCCTTTGTGTATCTTCTTTCTGAAGTCTCTGTTTTAATCATTAGTTCTTTTTTATTGGTACTTGTCTTTTTATCAGTGAGTTGTAATCTTTTTATATATAGTGGATATTCAATTCTTTGTCAAATACATGTTTTACGAATATTTTCTTCCACTTTCTTGACCATGTTTTTTCTTTAATTGGGTATTATGAGCAAACATTTTCATTTTAATGAAGCCTAATTTCTCTGTTCTTTTCTTTCTTGATCATTACTTTCTATAACAAATCTAAGAACCGTCTACCTACTGCCATGATGATAATATGTGCTCTGTTTTCCTTTGAAGTTTGATGGTGTTAGCTTTTGCATTTGTGTCTATGCTTCATTTTGAATTAAATTTGATGTTAAACATGAGATATGGAGAGCTTCTCTCTCCATATGGATGTTGAGATATTCTAGCACCATTGGTTGAAAACCATCCTTTCCTCATTGGATTACTGTGGCTAATTTGTTAAGTATCATATGATTGTATACACGAGTCCGTTTCTGAGCTCTATATTTACTTTGTTCTATTTGTCAATTTTTATGCCAGTCTCTTCTACACTCTTGACTTTTGTAACTTCTAGTAAGGCTAAACATCAGGTAATATAATTCCTCCAACATTGTGAGTCTTTTTGTAAAAGTGATATTCTCCATTTGCCCCTCTGAAACATGATTGTGTTGGTATTTGTTCATTCACATTCTCACGGTCATTTACCTACTTATTAAATAGTGGAACATGTTAACTTTTTTTCCTAGCATCTTTTTTATCCCCAAATTGATAAATGTTCTTTGTTTATTGTACTTAGACTTGATTTCAATATTGAAGTGAATAAAGCATGGTGTCTACAGAGGACGCCTTTTGTACAGTTATAGTACCTTTTGTTTGTAGAACCTGCAGTGATTTTATAATTTCAATAGAAATAGGCAGAGGAGCCTGTAATCATTGTAGTAATAGCACTAGCAAATTTTAGATTCTTAGAAATCTATTACTTTTTTTTTCCACCTGCTGAATCAGGTCCCTTTATGTTTTATTGAATGAAGTATTCTTAAATTCTATAGTGCTTTACAATTTTCAAAAGTTTCACACACATGATTTCATACAATCCCATAACAACCCTTTCCCCCCCACACCCCTATATTCCCCCTCCCCACTCCCTCTCCCTCCCCCGCTTGTCACCACTAGTTTGTTCTCTATTTTATATCTGTGAGTCTGCTTCTTCTTTGTTATACTCAGTAGTTTGTTGTAGTTTTTAGATTCCACATATAAGCGATATCATACAGTATTTGTCTTTCTCTGTCTGACTTATTTCCCTTAGCATAATACCCTCCAAGTCCATCCATGTTGGTGCCAATGGCAAAATTTCCTTCTTTTTTATGGCTGAGTAGTATTCAATTGTATTACATACCACATCTTTATCCATTCATCTGTTGGTATACACTTAGGTTGCTCCCTTACCTTGGCAATTGTGAATAATGCTACTATGAACATTGGGGTGCATGTATCTTTTTGAATAAGTAGGGTTTTTTTTTTTCAGATAGATACCCAGGAGTACAATTGCTGGATCACATGGCAGTTTTATTTTTCATTTTTTGAGAAACCTCCATACTATTTTCACACCAATTTAAATTGTTTGCACCAATTTACACTCCCACCAACAGTGTATGGAGTTTCCCTTTTCTCCACATACTCACCAACATTTGTCATTTGTGTTCTTTTTGATGATAGCCATTCTAACAGGCGTGAGATGATATCTCATTGGGGTTTTGATTTGCATTTCCCTGATGATTAGTGATGTTGAACGTGTTTTCATGTGTCTGTTGGCCATCTGCATTTCCTCTTTGGAAGAATTTCTATTCAGTTCTTCTGCCCATTTTTTAATTGGGTTGTTTGTTTTTTTGATGTTGAGTTGTATGGGCTGTTTATATATGTTGGATATTAACCCCTTATTGGCCATATCATTTGCAAATATGATAAGTAGGTTGTATTTTTGTTTTGTCCATGATTTCCTTTGCTGTGCAAAAGCTTTTGAGTTTAATTACGTTCCATTTGTTTATTTTTGCTTTTGTTTCCATTACTCTAGGAGACATATCCAAAAAACTATTGCTGCCATTTATGTCAAAGAGTGTTCTGCCTATATTTTCCTCTAGGAGTTTTAGAGTATCCAGTCTTACATTTAGGTCTGTAATCCATTTTGAGCTTATCTTTGTATATAGTGTTAAAGAATGTTCTAATTTCATTCTCTTGCATGTAGCTGTCCAGTTTTCCCAGCACCACTTATTGAAGAGACTGTCTTTTCTCCATTGTATATTCTTGCCTCCTTTGTCATAGATTAGTTGACCATAAGGGTGTGGGTTTCTTTCTGGCTCTCTGTTCTCTTCCATTGATCTATGTGTCTGTTTTTGTGCCAGTACCATTTCGTTGTGATTACATTTTAATGTGTGCTTATATTTTTCCTTTCTCATTTAATCCTCAAAATCATGTACAAAAAATTAAATACATTTTACAAATTAGATAAAGTTTGGGGGAGATTATGTAATTTACAGAATTATCCATATATACTATTTGATTCTCACAATATAGCTCTCGAGATATTACTGTCAACCCTAAAGCCTGGAGAGCCTTCAGGCTTCTTTACTCGCTATAATGCTGAAGAACACAAAGTGACTACAAGGTAATAAGCAGAGCTGCAGCTTTGAACAACTCCATAAGATAGAGTTCATGCTCTGTTTTGGGGTGCTATCCTGAATTGTGTAGTGCATACTATAGGCTAGGATGTTTCTGTTTGCAAGTAACTAAATTCCTTCTCAAAATTGCAATGCTATAAATGGGATTTATTGCCTGACAGGAACCATAAGGAGAGGTCAGAATTGACTATCCTGATTTATCATTCCATGGCTATCATTAAGATCCTGTTTTCTCTATTCTTGGACTTTCAGCACAGGTCCAATTAATTTCAGTGCATGATCGCTTACAAAGAACTTCCAAGATTGTAACCACATACAGGGAGAAATAAGGCTGGTGTCCTATAACGTATCCCTTTTCTAGGACTGTCAAAACACATCACCACAAACTGGGTGCCTTAAAATGGCAGGAATGCATTGCCTCACAATTCAGGTGGCCAGAGTCCAAACTAAGATATCAGCAAGGCCATATTGCCTCTGATGGATGGGGAAGTATTCTTTTTGTACTTCCCCCACTTTTTTTTTCTGGCATCGACTCTCCTTTTTACTTAAAAAGAATTAAAGTTCTACATGTTGACCACTAAATAGGCCCAGTATGCCTTTTCCTTCCATGTCCTACTTTTCTTTCTGTGGGCGCTGCCTGCTTGCCCGGCTGTCCAGGACTCAGCGGCAGGTGCGCGTGGACCAGGTGCAGGGAGGCTGACAGCCCATGCCCGGCCCCCTCCCCTCAGGGGTCCTGACCTGAGCCCAGTCTGGGAGGGCCTCCTGGCCGAGGTCTTGGCAGTGAGCCCGAAGCCACTGACAGTGGTGGTGCACGTTCTCCTCCAGCCACTACACTGAATCCTGTCCAGGGAGAAGGGGTGCTGCAGGGCGGCCTCCCAGCCATGTAAGGTGGTTCCTGGCTTTCCTTAGCTTGTGGCAGCCTAACTCTGATCTCTGCCTGTCTTCACATGGCCTTTGACCATTACAGCCTTAAGGTTTCCCTCAGCCTGACTTAAATTTTAGACAGGCTTCTCCCTGCCATTAGGCCCCGGAGTTCCCTGTCACCCTGGCCATTACAGAATCCACATGGCCCAACTACAGAAGTCCCTTCCTTTCCTTAGACCATTTAATTTGGAAAAGTTGTAATTGCAATTTGTTTCTCTGCCCCTTTGAGATGTGCATCTTTTTCACAGCTTCTTGACAGATTTAACAGCCTAGGACTAGCCTTCTCAAGGACCTGGGAGCCATCCCTTTGAAATGTAATCGTCAAAGAAGATACAGCCCCCATCTCCCAGTCTCTTTGGGAGGGTAGAAGCCTAACTTAGGTGGGCATAGATATGAGAAAGTTTGCTTTCCCTTTGGGTAAGGCCGATTAGCCAGCACTATCTGGATGTTCCTTACTCCACCCCCGCTAGCTCTTCAAACTCTCTTGCCGTTTGTTTCACTGGAGTTGAGCTAAGAGTTTTAGCCTCTCTCCCTTATCACAATACCCTTTAATGAAATCTTCCTTGACTCTTTAACTTTGACCAGTGTAACATTTGCTTTGACACATCTGCCCTCTGTATGTATCTGTGTCCTCTTCTCTTCCTATAAGGACATGAGTCATTGGATTTAAGGTTCACCCCAAATCCAGTAGGATTCTTCTGGAGATCCTTAACTAAGTATACATCTGCAAAAACTCTGTTTCCAAAACACATCCTAAGGTTCTGGGAGAATATTGATTTGGGGTTGACACTATTCAACTCCACTATATGAAGGCTATTTCCTATATACCTTTGGAAAACCTCCCCTCTTACCTCATTGTCTGAATAGGATCACATGCCTATTCTCAACCCAACCCAGTTGGCCAGGAGAGTGTCACTGAGTGGTGATGAGATAAAAACTGGGTTATGGAAATAATCACCGTGGCAAGTTGTCTCTGTTGAGTTAAAAGAGGACTTGGCTGCCACTGTTGCTTCTCTCTTCTCCTTCTCCTTCTTCTTTTTCCTAAAGAGCCGTATGGTAAATATTTATGGTACTGAAGGCTATTCAGCTATGCCGCAGTGGCAGTAAATCAACCATAGACAATTACCAACCCTGGATGAAATAATTAATTCTCACCTCCCTGAGCTGGGGAAACAGGGACACACTCCCTCTTTTTCAAAAATACAGAAGAGAAACAGAAGCCAGTATTTGGCAACTCATCCCTGATGAACTTAACTTCGTTTTCAGGGTTTTACAATCAAAGAAGACATTCAACCATCTCTGATTTACACAGACACCATTATTTGAGTAAAATTTACTATACTGATTTTAAGCAGCCATCCTGTATGTTTAGTACATCACAGAATAGCACAGTTTATCTTAAAAGTGTGGAGAATGTAAAAGGTATTTTTATTCATTCTGTGACCATGACTTTATCCTTCCTTTTTCTGATAACAGCACAGCAAAACAACACATTTTCTTCCAGGTACTAATGCTTTTGTCTGTGTGTGTGCCCGTGTGTGTGTGTGTGTTGCTCCCTCATTGTTACAACTTTAACAAGTTCTCCTTTTATAAAGTGAAGGTTTAATATAGTGGCTGAAAAATGCAGGTTCAGAGAGCAGGCTGACAGAAATTTCAAACTTGGGTATTTTACTAACAGTGATATTGCATAATTTATTACATTATGTGCACCTCAGTTTCCTGATATATGAAATGGTGATTGCAATAGTACCTATCCCATTGGGTTATTTCAATGATTAAAGAGCGAACGCATATAAACTGTTATTACTGGCATGCTTGGTGTACTGTAAGCTTTCAAAAAATGCCAGTTACTATTATTATTATTTGTTATTAATGAGAAATTGTCAAATCTCCCATGGCTTTTAAGTGTCATATCTAGGCTTTGAATCAAGTCTTATAATATGGATTTATTTTTCTACTACAAAGGACTGCATTGTCAAAACATTTTAGTCTTAACATTTCAGCCATGAATAAGCGTATCTGAATAATCTGTAATTCAGTTTTCAACAATTTTCTCATGCATATATTTTCAAATTTTTTATAGTAATTAAAAATTATGATTACTTAAAAACTTAAGTTTTATAATCAACTTATACAAAGAAATTATTTTTTCAGGACAAATTTATATGTATTTTTTCTGAAGTAAGTCTGTGCTTGTTTGTAGAGTGATTTCTTTAAAACTTCAGGTGCAGAGAATTAATTATTTTGCTCATTTGGTCTGTGAAAGAGTAAGTAAATTTCTCTTCTCCCATAGGCAACCAATATAATGATTTTTTAAAAAATATTTATTTATTTATTTGTCTGCACTGGTCTTAGTTGCAGCATGAGGGATCTTTGTTGCAGCGTGCAGGATCTTTAGTTGTGGCATGAGGGATCTAGTTCCCTGACCAGGGATCAAACCCGGGCCCCCTGCATTGGGAGCAGGGAGTCTTAACCACTGGACCACTAGGGAAGTCCCCAGTATAATGGTTTAATATGCATATTTTTGTTTACCATATGTTCTTATATTTATATACTATTTTTGCTTTGTGTTCATGTCCTTTTAATTTATAAAAATTAGTAGCAGAGATTGCTAATTTTCCACCAAAATTCCCTTATTCAATGGTAATAGAATTATATGCTACATCTCCCAGGACCCCCTGCAATTTAACGTGTCCATGTGTAATGTAAACCGAAACGCCTGGAGCCTTCCAGGTCTGAGCCTTTAAATATTAGATGTTTTCTTTTCCTGACTTCCTGCTCTGTGCTACCCAGACATGGGAATACTTCAGTTTCAACCAGGCAAGCAACAGCAAGGCCCCAAGGCATTGCTTCTCCAAGTGCTTTTCCCAGACACACAAAAGCCGCATCACTTTGGAAATTGTTAGTAACCGTGAGCAGTGCAAATTCTCAGGCCCAAACCAGACCTGCTAAGTCAGAAACTCTGAGGTAGGGCTGACAATCTCTGTTTTAACGAACCCTAAAGGGGCTTCTGATTTATATTGCAGTTTGAGGACCACAAAGCAGGAAGATAGAAAGGACGTGAGTCTCTGAATGGCTGTTTATAGCGAAGGCCAGCAAAACTTTTTCCACAATTTCAATAGTAACTTAGGCTCTTCTTACTCTTCTTCTTCCCCTTTGCCCTCTTCCTCCCCCTCTTGCTGCTTCTCCTACTTCCTTTAACAATCATTTAAAATTTAAAAAAACGTGCTTAGCTAGCCACAGCACAAAAATAGGCTGGTATAGAGTAGAACAGCTATGGTGACCTTGGGCATATTACACAAGAGAAAAATAAATGTCTGTGTTTTCTAAAGCACTGTATTTTTGGGTCTCTTGGTTACAACAGCTTAATCTAGACCCTGAGTGGGAGGGGAAGTGGAAGTATACATTTTATTTTGTTTTTTCACTTTTTTAACTCAGCACTTAAATTCTAGGATTCGTTCACTTTTAATGTTGTAGATTTAGTCCATTTATATTTATGGTCTGTTTAGTCCATTGATTCTATTTATGGCAAAGTACTCCAAGCTGTACCCTTACCACATTTTGCCTGTGCCCTCCCAAGAAGTGAACACAGATCACTTCCAACTCCCTAATGCCACATAACATACAATCTTCTCATGCTTCCTGTTGGAACTGTGTAGAACTTTCTTTGGTTAATATATCCAGGAGTTGAATGTTTGGATCATATATTCATTTGACGAGGTTTTGCTGTATTGATCTCCAGACTGATTGCTCTAGTCTACCCTCACTCCAGAAGTAAGGGAGTGTTCTGTATCTAGCATATTACCAACTCTTAGTATTACCCAGTGTTCTCAGGTATGCCATCCCAAAAGGTGTAAAGAGATATTTCATTTCTTCATTTCCTAGGTGCCTACAAACCAAAGCTAATCAGTGCCTTGCATTCACTTTAAAACATTTAAGATATATTATTTGTAATTCATACTCTATGTGATAAAAATAGTTGATTATATTTGAGGCGTGTGCTTTAAATAGAAGTATTCAATGCATATACAGACGTGAAATGATAAATAGAAACAAAAGTAGAGACATATAATAGATATTATATATGCCCCACTATATAAGTACACGCATGAAATCCAAAGAATTTAAAAGGGAACATCTTTGGGAGCAAAGTATACTGTAAGAACTTTGGGAGAATGTGGACATTGAACTTGACACCATTGATATGCAGCATTATTTTATTTATGTTAATAATGTCATAATAATTCAGTGTAAGGACATACCATTATTTGTATTAAAACTCCCTAATTGTCAAACTTTTTTTCTTTAGTTCTAATTTTTGCTATTATAAGGTATAGTACAGGGGGTAAATCAACCTCATAACCAAATCTCTCTGCACATCCATAACTACATTTTTTGGAGAAATTCCTAGAACTGGTATTGCTGGGGGCAAATGATATAAACATTTTTAAATGTTTTAATGCATACTGAAAAATTATTTTTGATGAAGTTATCCCAGCTTCTCCTTACATAAACATCAAATCAGTACATATATATATTTTAAAGGGGTTTATACTGCTTTTACATTCATTTTATTTTTGAGATATTTCTTGCACTTCATACATCCAAAATATATGTAATATATATGGCAACTAAAAATAATGCTACTAATAAAAATTTTCAATGACAACACCCATAATTTGAGAATTGAATTTACCTTTGAAATCCACTATGTATTCCTTGTTTTGCTCTCTAGAGGTCTTGAATTTTTTTGCTTATCATTTCCTTCCATTTATTTCTGTTTTTACCATATGTATTATATATATGCATATATATACATAAATACACATATATGTATATTAATATATTTTGCAGTATATTTTTATTTGCTAGTTCTGTTATGTATATTGAAGGTTTATGCTATATTTATTATTCTTTTACTTGTGCTGGGGGCTCAGTATTATGTTAGTTAATTTATGTAGCTATGTTTCCTCATTTCAAATCATGCATAATATTCCATTCTGGTAATATTATACAATTTATTTATTCATGATTTTGTTAAGCAACGTTTTTCCCAGTTGTATTATATTATCTACTGTGATACTTGGAGCAATTTTATACATGTCTCCTGTTGCATAGGAGCAAGAATTTCTCTAGGGTATATACCTAGGAACAAAATCATTAAGTCATAGTCTAGGAGCATTAGCAAACTTCTTTCTGACAAGTAACTGATAACTCCTTAGTAGATCTCAAGCATTATTAGTACTCTTTCAGATTCAGTATTTTCAGGATTCTTTTAAATTTTATTTTATTATCAGTTCTGAGAATTATGTATTCTTCATACATTGATTTATCCATTGGAACATGGCCATTTCCTCATACAGAACTTCCTCACATAGTAGAGCTAATAATGAGTGTGAGATGCAGTATCCAGTATCTGAAATCTTACCAGTCACCATCAGGAATAAGCATGTGAATAAAATGTACTTGGTTTTCTTTAACTCAACTAACTTCATTCTACAACAGAGACAAAAACAATGTTAGACACTTCACTTGAGGTTTTTATTTTATATGCACAGGTGATATAGGGGTGGATTATTTTTGTGTGTGTGTGTGTGTGTGTGTGTGTGGTGTAAGGTGACATAGTGGCTTAATTTGGGATCTGAGCAGGTCAGTGCCGAGAGGCCCCCTGTTCCCATCTCCCCTTCCCTTAAACTAAGTGCATAAAAGACTAAGCAGTAGGAGAAAATAAAAGGAAGAAAAAGAGAGAGGAAACTCAAACCCATTAATGTTTCAAAAAGTTATCCTGCTAGCTAAATTGAACTGCTTCAGAATTAGAAGCCACAGAATACCCTGCATTTCTCTGGCAGTGTAAACCAAATAAAATAGCTATTCTAGCTACACTTAAGCACTATTTGAATATTTGCCAGAGATTAAAAGAACAAACCAGAAATATGATGAGCCAGCAAGGTCATGAATGAAGTAACATAAGGAAAAACGAAGGCAATAGAAGAAAGAGAGAGAAAGAATGAAAACTAAGGAGAGATAAGAAAATAGAGGAAACGCAAAAAATGTAGATTGTCAGTAATGGGAATTAGAATTTCCTTGGATTTTTGTTTATCCTCCTTTCCATTTCAAGTGCTCCTTTTAGAGAAAAGTATTTCCTTTCTTTCTTTTGTCCTCTTTTCTCACTGCCCTTTTCCCCATTTCTAGTCATTTTGTAATTTTCATTCATTTAGGATTATTAAGCTTTTAACCTAAAATCTGCTATTTTAAGACATTTCTCTAAAAATGTGTGTCTAAAAGAGTATGATTTTAAAACTAATGGCTGATACCAAGTATATATTTTCTCCCCTTGCTTTTTTTTTCAGTTATACAGAAAAAAATAAATATTATCAGGGTAAATATCAAAATGAATTTGTATTCGTATACAAAGTTCCAGACACTTAAAAAATAATATTTAGCAGGAACCCGTATTGAGAAAAAAAGTGTTGTTACTAACCATAAAATTTGACCAAAGAATAATTGTTGACTGCATAATTTTCACCAATACTAAAATTATCAGTATAACCTAACCCCAGCATATTAAAATAGACTTCTCAAATTCAAAATTTTCTTTAGTATTAAATACAAGATTAATTTTATTTAAAATTAATAAAGTAGACAAATCATTTATCACAGAAGTGATTATTTTATCCATGCATAACCCCAAATCACCCTGACCTGCTCATTTCATTCAAGGGGTTAATTGTTTTTGATATATATGCATAAGTGAAGCATAAGCAGTATTTGAAAAGAACTTTGGAAATTCACTGAATATGAATTGCAAGTACTCTAATAAGTGCAAAATACAGTCTGTCTTACTTCAAGCCTCAGAGTAATGTCTACCCATTCCACCTTAAAATTTATAATACATTGGCACTGTGAAATATTTTCAAATTCAAAATGGTACATTTTAGCCATTAATTATCATATCAAAACCATATTAAATAAGTCACTCTTCTCATTTTAATCATGTCACAGGGGTATAGAATGCTAAACTACCATGGAGTGCCAATATCAATTCAGTAGTAGAAAAACAGAATCCAATGAACTCTATTTTGTTTACTGCTTAATAAGTACTTTACTAATGTAATATACATTTAGGAAATATACAAGTGTTTAATATCATTTTATGATAGCTTAGCAATAATTTATGGGATGATAATTGATTGTCTTATGCTTTGGAAATACTAAAATCAATAACTTAAATAGGAAAAGTGAACTAGCGAGTTAAAAGAAATATCCCATCTTTAAGCATTCCCTTATCTCCTCTCAAAGAGTAATTTGAGAGGAGAAAGGAAATTTTGATATTAGCTTACCTTCATCTCATAAAATAGTTTGTTTTCATTTATGGAAATGTAGAAAAAGTCCTTATAACGGTTTGCCATTTCACAACTTTTGCAGTGACCATACTTGAGAAAGGATGCAAGATTATGATTAATGTTAAATGAACTCCTATTATATATCAGGCACTTTACATATATCATAGTCAATGCTCATCACAACCCGTTGAGGTGAGAACTAATCAATTCATTTTCCAGTCATGAAACGGAAGTTCATGAGGATTTTACCATATTTCAGTGAATCTAAAACTAATACCATTCATTCTACTGTACATGTCATCTTACTGCCACAGGAAATAGAAAATGCTTCCAAATATAACTTAAGATCTGCAGAACACTGGTACTGATTCCAAAATGTTAACATGGGGCTTCCCTGGTGGCGCAGTGATTGAGAGTCCACCTGCCGATGCAGGGGACACGGGTTCGTGCCCCAGTCGGGAAGATCCCACGTGCGGCTGGGCCCGTGAGCCATGGCCGCTGAGTCTGCGCGTCCGGAGCCTGTGCTCCGGAACAGGAGAGGCCACAACAGTGAGAGCCCCGCGTACCGCAAAAAAAAAAAAAAAAAAAAAAAAAAAAAAAAAAGTTAACATGGCAGGATGGGTAGGTGGGTAGAGGGTTTCCTAGGATGATGCCATATGCTAGGGCACCCATCTAAGGCACCTAAGCAGGCCAGCTGAAGCTGATTTCCAGACCTCTCTGATTCCAAAGCCCCTGCTTCTTCTATTAAACCTCACAGCTTCAACTACCTTCCATGAAACAGAATGCATTTGGCATTTTCCTTTATGAGAACTCGTCTTTTCCTTGATGGTACCACCTAGTCTGTGTAAGCTTCATATGGAGGAAATCAAAGTGCTTGGCAGTGTATTAATCAGAGAAAGTGAATTGGGCCTGTTTCATCCTGTCAGTCACTTGATAAGGGAAAACAAATAGCAAAGATTAAATCACAGGCTGCTCAAATGCTTTGTACTTGGGATAAATGCATTCCAGCTTTCACCAAAGTCCATTGTGCACTGTTCGGCTTTGATTAGCAGGGGGCATTTCATAAAATATGAAAAAAAGCTACAGCTAGTGGAAGAGAGAAGAAATGTGTGAGCATTTTCTCACTGTTCAGGTAAACAGCTGATTCACCCCAAAGGAAACAGCAAAGGCTCTGACAATTATGAATGTCCTTGGCAAAAGGATGAATTTATCTGCCTGTAAAGGAGAATGTCTCTTGAAAAGGCAGTGTCTGCAGCAAACAGAACACCAGCAGAGCGTGACTGTGAAGAGCAATCCGTGTTTGCTCTTACACAGGAGAGATCCACAATTGCAGCTTGATTGTAATCCTCACCTCGGAAATCTGAAATCACCACCTGTTTTCTTTGGATGTTTGTGTGACACACTCCGGTTGCTTTCTACAGAATTTAGAACATTCATTTACTCCAGTGGATACACTTGGAGCTTTACTAAATTTAATTCACTTCCATTAAGCAACTGACTCACTAGATTTATTGGAGCTATGTGGATCACTGTGTTTTTATATTCACATTTATGATTCTCAGTACATACTCCATATATTGCTTCCAGTCCATGACATGTTTTTATAGAAATGCTATTCTTGTTTGTACTTCATTGAAATGGGCAAAACATTTAACATAAGAGCTGTTTACTGTGAAGTCAGTTTTGTTTTAAGAATATTGGAGAAAACAGAGCAAGTGAAAAAAAAAAACAACCTACAACAATCACCACAAACTCAAATTCACTTCTTATAAGTTCTTATAAGCCCCTCTACATTCAGTTCTAAACATGTTATCATTTTTTGTATGTTTAATCATTCTAAAAGGTAAGAACATTGATAGACAAAACCATATACTGGAAGACTTATGATGATCTATAATGCTTAGTATAAAATCTTATTTTTAGCATTTAACCTCTACTTAAGTATCCTACTTAGGAAGATAAACTATAGTATGAGCTGCATTGCAGTGCCAACAAAGATAAACAGATCTACCAGCCTATGATTATTATTATCTGAGCAAAGCAAGTTAGGCAATAAATAAATAAATAAATAAACCTAATAACTTCCACAAAACAGGTAAAATAAGTCAGAGTCCCTGTGCTTTGTAAGGGTTTAGAATAATATTATGTGGTATTTATAATTATATAAAACAGTCTGACTTTCTAAATTTGAGAGCACTATTTTAAGGATAATAGCTTACATTATCAAATTAAATGTTTAAGAACAGATTTTAAGGAGATTCTAGAATTATATATTTGTAAAATGGACACAAAGGCAACAATGAGCCAAAAGTATAAATGTTCAACAAATATAAAATTATGTGAAAAAAAAAGAAAAAGAAAATTATGTGTCACTTTTATCCTGAGCTTGATGCAGTCAAGTATATCTAACCATTTTAATCTACCAGTGAATAAAGATTGATTGTGGATAAGCAAGGTCTTTGTCAGCTCACACTATTGGGGACTTTTAAGGATAGTATGAGTTTTGTCCAAAAGGCCTAAAAAAAAATTCAGCTTTAGTTTTCTCTAAGTGAGAGTGCCATCTACTGGTTTTATTTGTCACAGCAGTGTAATGGCTGAGAGCTGGAAGTGTTGGGTTTTACCTGCACAACTGGTGGGTGTGACCTCATGAAGATATTCCTGAACATAGATTCTGTCATGTAAGCTAAGTAATAAACAAGAACCAACACTGTTACGAATTAGTTGAAATTTCAGACTGTTAAACAATTTTAGTTATTATAAAGAATATAGAGAATAAAGGAGAGATGCTTTAACTAAATCAAAATCATTTTAGGGCTTTTACATAATAAATTATGCTATATATCAATGGTCTGAATGTTTAATCAACTCTGCACATTTGGTGCACTGAATGCTGTTTGTGCTCAGAAATGTTGACAGATTCAACAAAATTCAGGGCGTTTAAAATAGACAGTAGGAAAGATAGAAAATGGTTCCTGGCTTGGAGCTTGCAACTTGAACTACCATAAGATATAGACAAGAAGCACCTAACTAGCAAAGTGGCTCAGGGTGGTTTAAATACATATTTAAGATATGAATAAAGGTATGTCTGTGAAGTAGGCGGGAATTTGAAGGAGGGTTCAGATTTGAGAATGAAGAAGCCAAAAAAAAATGTGTGGGAACAACAGCTTGAGTATGGGTCAGAAAAGGGAAAAGTATAGGACAAAGATGAGATTTTCTGTTTTGTCCTTTGCACAGCAAGCACAGATGTGTCCTTAATTCTGAGAAATAAATTCTTAACCATTCTAATACTATTACTGGAAGTTTCACAGTGAGCTATGGAGTCCATAGCAAGCATAGGAAACTTTGTGCTTACTCTTGACATAATACAACGCCTGGTTTTGTCAGTGGCAATATCAAAGGGCAGCTCCCATCAACGCCGACCTGCTAAACTAACCCCAACACAACACATTCTATTAGAAAAAACGGAAGCGAGACTTGACTATGCAATCACAGAGTTTTGGCAAGTTGATGAAACTCTTACCTCATAGTCCTTATTATATTGATGCTTGGGATGTAATTTATACTAGAATATCTATTAAAGGGTAAAGTACATTACTCCAATCTCTACAAATCTCTCAAGGTTTTAAAATATTTTTGAGCTGGACGCTAGTTTTCCTAGGAATTTCCCAGGATACCCCTCAGGGGAGTGAGCAGCAAGCAGCTGTGTAATCATAGTTTACCCGCCCCCACCCCTATGCAGTCAGAGGGGAACTACTTTGATCCCATATGTGCGTGCCTGTGAGTGTTCATGTATACGCATACACACACGCATGCATACATACATACACATAAATAAAATTGGATATATGCATATGTATTTTCTTTGAGCAAGTGCTCTTGCTGCTAAAAATAAGTTTGAAAGCTTATCATCTTAAACATCAAGAATATGGGCTTGCTTTTTCTGAGAGTTTGTTATTAGTGTATAGAAATGTCACAGATTTCTGTATATTGATTTTGCATCCTGTGATTTTACTGAATTCATTTATTAATTCGACAGTTTTTGATGGAGTCTTTAGGGTTTTCTATATATAAAATCATGTCCTCTGCAAATAGTGACACTTTTACTTCTTCCTTTCCAGTTTGAATTCCTTTTATTTATTTTTCTTGCCTAACGGCTCCAGCTAGGACTTCTAATAGTATGTTGAATACAAGTGGTGAGAGTGGGCATACTTGCCTTGTTCCTGATCTTAGAGGAAAAGCTTTCAGCTTTTCCCTGTTGAGTATGATGTTTCACAAATATGTGGAGATTAAACAACATGCTACTTAACAACCAATGGGTCAGTCAACAAAGAATTCAGAAGAGAAATTTTTAAATATTTTGATACAAATGGAGGAGGTTACTTCTTGGGGGTGAGTCTATGAGTGACTTTCAGTAATATTGATATGCAGTGTGTGTTATTTTAGTTTTTTAATTGTGGTAGAATATGCACAAAGATTTACCACTTCAACCACTTTAAAGTATACTGTTTAGTTGTGCAATTTTCATCATAATCTAATTCCAGAAGCATTTCATCACCTCAAAAAACCCCACACTCAAGCAGTCAGTCTCTTCATTCCCCCCTACTCCCTAGTCTCTGGCAAACACTAATCTGCTGTCTATCCCTATGGTTTTGCCTACTATGGATTTTTCATGTAAAGGAATCATACAATCAATATGTGGTCTTTTGTATCTGGCTTCTTTTACTTAGGATAATGTTTTCAAGTTTCATCCATGTTGTAAAACGTACTAATACATAATTCTTTTTATGGCTGAATAATATTCCATTGTATGGATATACCACATTTTCTTTATCCATTTATCAGTTGATGGACATTTGAGCATTTTCCACATTTTGGCTATTGTGAAGAGTGCTGCAATAAACATTTTTGTTTGTTTGTTTGAACACCTATTTTCAATTATTTCATCCTTTTTGAGTACATTTTTATATATGGTGTGAGATAATAGTCCAACTTCACTCTTTTGCCTGTGAATATCTAGTTGTTCCAGCATCATTTTTTAAGGAAACTACAGGCATATCTTGTTTTATTGTGCTTCACAGATATTGTGTTTCTTATAAATTGAAGATATGTGGAAACCCTGCATTGTAAGATGATGGTTAACATTTTTTAGCAATAAAGTATTTTTTAAATTAAGGTATGTACATTGTTTTTTAGACATCATGCTACTGCAGACTTAATAGACTAAAGTATAGTATAAATATAACTTTTATGTGTACTGAGAAGCCTTAAAAATTGTGTGACACATTTTGTTGCAAGATTTGCTTTGTTGAGGTGGTCTGGAACCAAACCTACAACATCTCAGAGGTGTGCATGTATTATTTATTCATTGAATAGTCATGACACCTTATTGAGAGACAAGTGGCCATAGGTAGATATACAGATTTATTACTGGACTCTCAATTTTATTCCACTGATTTATACATCAGTCCTTATACCAGCATCACACTGTTTTGATTACTGTAGCTTTGTAGGAGATTTTGAAATCAGAAAGTGTGAGTCCTCCAACTTTATTCTTTTTTTTTTTTTAACATCTTTATTGGAGTATAATTGCTTTACAATGGTGTGTTAGTTTCTGCTTCACAGCAAAATGAATCAGTTATATATATACATATGTTCCCATATCTCTTCCCGCTTTATTCTTTTCTTTCAAGATTGTTTTGGCTTTTCAGAGTCCCTCATAATTCATATAAATTTTTGAATCAGATTTTCCATTTCTGCAAAATGGCCATTGGGATTTTGATAGATTGCATTCAATCTGTAGATCACTTTAGGGATTATTGTCATCTTAACAATATTCAGTCTTCCAATACACAAACACAAGATGTCTTTCCATTTATTTGGATGTCAGTTAACTACTTTTACCAGTGTTTTGTAGTTTTCAGTGTACAAATCTGGCAGCTTCTTAAATGTATTCCTAAGTATCTTATTATTTTTTTTTTTTTTTTTTTTTTTTTTTTTTTTTTGGTACGCGGGCCTCTCACTGCTGTGGCCTCTCCCGCTGCAGAGCACAGGCTCCGGACGCGCAGGCCCAGCGGCCATGGCTCACGGGCCCAGCCGCTCCGCGGCATGTGGGATCCTCCCGGACCGGGGCACGAACCTGCGTCCCCTGCATCGGCAGGCGGACTCCCAGCCACTGCGCCACCAGGGAAGCCCATCTTATTATTTTTGATGCAATTATAAATGAAATTATTTTCCTATTTTTTTTCAGATTGTTCATTCTTGATGTATAGAAATATAATCGGTTTTTGTTGAAATTGTATTTTGCAACTTTATCAGTTCCAATATATTTTAATTCTTTAGTATTTTTTATATATAAGATCATGTCATCTGTGAATATAGATTTATTCCTTCATTTCCAATTTGGATCCCTTTTATTTTTCGTTCTTGCCTAACTGCTCTGACCAGAGCTACCAGTGAAAATGGACATCCTTATCTTCTTCCTAATCTTAAGGGGAAAACTTTCAGTGCTTCATCATTTAGTAACATGCTAGCTGTGGAATTTCATGAATGTCCGTTATCACATTGAGGAACTTCCCATCTATTCCTAATTTGTTGAGTGTTTTTATCATGAATAGTATTATATTTTCAAATGTTTATTCTGCATCAATTGAGATGGTCATGTTTTTTTTTTATTCTATAAATGTGTTGTATTACATGGATTGATTTTTATATGTTAAACCTCTCTTGCTTTCTTGGGATGAATCCTACTTGTTCAAGATATGTTATCTTTCCATTATACTGCTGGATTTGGTTTACTAGTGTTGTGCTGAGGATTTTTACATTTAAGCTAATAAGGGATATTGGGCCGCAGTTTTCTTTTATTGTATTTGTGTTTGGTTTTGGTATCAGGGTAATGCTGAACTCAGAATGAATTTGGAAGTGTTTGTTCCTTTTCTATTCTTTGAAACAGTTTGAAAAGGATTGATATTATTTTTTCTTTAATTGTTTGGTAGAATTCACCAATGAAGATATATGGTTCTGGACCATATTTCTTGGTTATAAGAATAGAAGTAGAGGTTGGACGTTTAGCTTTGATGATGAAGGTAGAAGGCTGCAAGCCAAGGAATATATCAGACTTCAGAAGCTGGAAAAGCCAAGGGTTCGCCCCTGGGTCTCCAGAAGGAATGTAGTCCTGTAGATCTCTTTTAAACTTCTGACAACCAAAACTGTAAGAGAATAAATTTGTGTTGTTGTAAGGTAGTAAGTCTGTGGTGGATTTTTACAGCATCAGTAAGAAAATACTAATGTAGATATTCTACTCTACCTCAAAATAAGTAAACTCACCCTACAATTAGGGAGTAAGTTCTAGTATGTTTCATTAGAAGTTGGGATCTAGTCACACCCCTATTATCTATGGACTATGAAACTACTTCTGTCCTTTAATAAATTTTGTTTCTTTTGAGAGCTTATATCCCAATAATTGCTCATTTTATACTGTTACAAATATCTATGCAAAATATTAACAGATATGCATAGAAATATCATATTATGTTCTCTGAGAGGCTGTTTCTATAGCCAGTTATTTGAGGAATATGAACTCTGATGTCAGATTGCCTGAGCTTGTATCTGGGTCCCAGTAATTGTTGTCCTACTTTAGCAAGTTTATTTAATCTCTTTGTGCTTCAGTTTTATAACCAGTCGCATGAGGATAAAAAAAATAGTACTAGCTGTAAAGATTGTTCTTAGGGTTATTGTTCTTAGGGTTAAGATAAGAAAATACAGATATTGACACATTGAATCTATTTTAGGAATGCTGACTTATTTTCTGTACCTATCAAGAAAAATTGAAGTAAAATGTATTGTAAATTCATTTATTCTGTTTTCACATTGGAAAATTTAGTTTAAGGAAATGCTTCATAAGAATGTAAAGAATGTGAAAGCAAGAGATTTTGTCTGATTTTTTCACTGATACATCCTTGGTGATTAAAGCACTGTCTGGAATGTAGAATGCTTCAGTGTTTCAAAGATGTTTGTTAAATGAACATTGCATTCATATACATGTCATATTACTCACAACATATAAACATTTCTGAGATTTTATAATTATATTCCCTTATAATATACAAAGAGAAAAATTATCATAAACAATTTAAGCATCTTAAACTACATCATGATTTTTATCCAAAACATGTATAACTTATATGACTTTATTATAGTTATTACCCCCCAGTTACAATATTAGGTTAACACTTTCTTTAAAGATAAGTAGAATATTATTTTTAAGTAGCTTTAAGTAGCATAGCTGGGTCCATAGTTAGATGTTTGTATCTATATTTTAATAATTACTTTTAAAAATCAATAGAAATTTATAGGGTTAATATAATAACTATATGTTACACTTTTAAGGGAATCTTTCAATTGAGTAAACTATATAGAAGTCCACAATTTAATATATAATTTATTTTTCATGTTTTCCAAAACTAAAATCACCAATAAAGCAATTTATTTACTGAATATGTTTAGAAAAAAGATTAATCAAAAGGACAACATGTTGTTTATACTTGATGAATATGAACTTAAAATGTGACTTATTTAGGAAATTGATTGTGTGATCATCAATCAAAATGATTCTATACATTTTATTCCTTGAATATGATTTTTTAGAATATGATAACTGAGAATAATATCAGGCAAGTATTTGGGAGTATATGCACAGGAATAATTGAAGTTTGCATATAAGAAATTTCAGGGATGGGGTTGGGAGTATTTGGTAAATAGAAGACCATATGTGATGGAAAATTTATAAAAGATTTTGCCTTCTGGCATTTTCTTACATTCTTAAGTAACAACAAAGGTGACCATGTAAACAGGATCTTAAACTAAATATTTGCAAAACATTTATCCTAATTACAGGCATTCCTTGTTTAATTGTGCCTCACTTTATTACACTTCACAGATATTGTGTTTATTACAAATTGAAGGATTGTAGCAACCCTGAATCGAAGCAGGTATATTGACCCCATTCTTCCAAAGCATTTGCTCACTTCATGTCTCCGTGTCACATTGGTAATTCTCACAATATTTCAAACGTTTTCATTATTGTTATATTTGTTATGGTGATCTGTGATCAGTGAGCTTTCATGTTACTATTGTAACTGTTTTGGGGCACCACAAATCGCAAATATATTAGACAGCAAACTTAATAAATGTGTGTGCTCTGATCGCTCTACCGACTGGTTGTTCCCCTCTCTTCCTCGCCTTGGCCTCTCTATTCCAAGCGACAAATATTGAAATTAGGCCAATTAATAATCCTACAGTGGATCTAAGTGTTCAAGTAAAAGGAATAGTTGCACATCTCTCACTTTTGTCAAAAGCTAGAAATGATTAAGCTTAGTGAGGAAGGCACGTCAAAAGCCAAGACAGGCTGAAAGCTAGGCCTCTTAGGCCAAACAGTTAGCCAAGTTATGAATGAAATTTAAAGTACTACTCCAGGGGGACTTCTCTGGTGGTGCAGTGGTTAAGAATCCACCTGCCAATGCAGGGGGCACAGATTTGATCCCTGGTCTGGGAAGATCCCACATGCCGCGGAGCAACTAAGCCTGTGCGACACAACTACTGAGCCTGCACTCTAGAGCCTGCGAGCCACAACTACTGAGCCCACGTGCTGCAACTGCTGAGCCTGCGTGCTGCAACTACTGAAGCCCGTGCACCTAGAGCCCGTGCTCCGCAACAAGAGAAGCCCCCGCAATGAGAAGCCCGCACACCACAACGGAGAGTAGTCCCCGCTCGCCTCAACTAGAGAAAGCCCACGCGCAGCAACGAAGACCCAACGCCGTCCAAAAAAAAAGTACTGCTCCAGTGAACACAGGAATGATCAGAAAGCAAAACAGCCTTATTGCTGATATGGAGAAAGTTTTAGTTGTCTGGGTAAAAGATCAAACCAGCCACAACATTCCCTCAAACCAAAGCCAAATCCAAAGCAAAGCCCTAATTCTCTTCCATTCCATGAAGGCTGAGAGAGATGAGGAAGATGCAGAAGAAAAAGTTTGAAAGTAGAAGAGGTTAGTCATGAAGTTTAAGGAAAGGAGCCATCTCCATAGCAAAAATAGTGCAAAGTGAAGCTGCAAGTGTTGATGTAGAAGCTGCAGAAAGTTACTCAGAAGATCTAGCTAAGATAATTAATGAAGGTGGCTACACCAAGCAACAGATTTTCAAATGTAGACATAACAGTCTTATAGTAGAAGATGCCATAAGATTTTCATAGCTAGAGAGAGGTCAATGCCTGGCTTCAAAGCTTCAAAGGACAGCCTCACACTCTTGTTAGGGGCTAATGCAGCTGGTGACTCTTAAGTTAAAGCCAATGGTCATTTACCATCCTGAAAATCCTAGGGCCCTTAAGAATTATGCTACAGCTACTTGCCTTGCTCTATAAATGGAACAGCAAAGCCTGGATGACAGCACATCTGTTTACAACATGGTTTCCTGAATATTAAGCCCACTGTTGAGACACACTGCTCAGGAAAAAAAAGAGAAAAGATTCCTTTCAAAATATTACTGCTCATTGACAAGGCATCTCATCACCCACGAAACTCTGATGGAGATGTACAAGGAGATTCATGTCGTTCTCATGCCTGCTAACACAACATCCATTCTGCAGCCCATGAGTCAAGGAGTAATTTTGACTTTCAAGTCTTATTATTTAAGAAATACATTTCATAAGGCTATAGTTGTCATGCATAGTGATTCATCCAATGGATCTGTGCATAGTAAATGGAAAGCCTTCTGGAGAGGATTTGCCATGTTAGATGACATTAAGAACATTCATGATTTGTGGAAATAGGTTAAAAATACCAGCATTAGCAGGAGTTTGGAAGAAATTTATTCCAATCCTCATGGATGACTTTGAGGGGTCCAAGACTTCAGTGGAGGAAGTAGCTGCAGATGTGGTGAAAATAGCAAGAGAACTAGAACTAAAAGTGGAGCCTCAAGATGTGACTGAATTGCTGCCACCTCATGGTAAAACTTTCACAGATGAGGAGTTGCTTCTTATGTGTGAGCAAAGAAAGTGGTGTCTTGAGACGGAATCTACTCCTGGTGAAGATACTGTGAAGATTGTTGAAATGACAGCAAAGTGTTTAGAATATCACATAAGCTTAGTTGATAAAGCAATGACAGGATTTGAGAACATTGACTCAATTTTGAAAGAAGTTCTGTGGGTAAAATGCTGTCAAACAGCATTGCATACTACAAAGAAATTACTCATGAAAGAAGAGTCTATCAATGAAGTGGCAAACGTCCTTGTTGTCTTATTTTAAGAAATTGCCACAGTTGTCGCATCCTCAGCAAGCACCCCTCTGATTAGTCAACAGCTATCAACACCTAGGCAAGACCCACCAGCAAAAAGATTACAACTCACTGAAGGCTCACATGATGGTTAGCATTTTTAAGCAATAAAGGACTTGTTAATTAAGGTATGAAATAACAGAAAAAAATTTTCTGCTTTTTAGAACTTACGATAATTACTCAGAATTTGTATTGTTTCATCACTTATCAAGATAATTCTTTCATGTAACCTGTAGTAACAACAGCAGCAGTAATACCTTTTGAATTGTTCTTATAGAGGATGACTCCAGAAAAGAAACAGATAAAATATTAACTTACTTCCATAACTCTAAGGAGAGTGACGTCAAATATATATAACTGAACTGTGTGGTCTATTCAAGTAAACAGAGATACTTGAAAACTTATCTATTATTGCTTTTTTGCATATGGTTTCTATACTCTCTTGTCTTTTACTTTGTTTAAATTTTAAATTTCCTCATGTTCCTTTGGATAAATATGAGTATATGCTTACATTTACTTATGTATGTATATGTATATATATACAGAGTATGTGTCTATATACATACTATATATATATTTGTGTGTATCTATGTTTGTATACATATATACATTTTATATGTTTTTGTATATGTGATCTAGTTTTATCTGTTTGCGGTAGGATAACTATTAATGTTCTGTCTGGATTTTACTTGTCTTAATATGTTATTTGCTATAAAAGCAGTGTAGGATGGTAAACCTTAGCATTTGCAATGAAAATTTGATTGGCGCGTTTATTTTTTGTAAAGTGTATGGTAATCTCTACCAAAAATATCTGTATTTGACTTTATTTACTTTTTAAATGTTTTTAGTTCATTTTAATAAAGAGAATTTTTAAAAAACCATTGAAACCATAAAGTTACAATGTAAAAAGCAGTTCAAAATAGTAATAATATAAGAAACGCAATTCATCAGTTTGCAGGAGGTGAAAAATATTAATGTGAATAATGTAATTTTAAATATTGTGACGGTAATTTAGAAATAATCAGATAAATTATAATCTTGGTCACAAAAAATACATTTTTATCATTGAAATATAATTGGCCGAGCATACTCTGGGGTTTTTCAGTACTTTAAAATAATTCTTAGGGAAATAAATAATTAGGAAGTTTGGTCAAATGAAACAAAGAAATCTAACTTTCAGGTGTTTCCTTGTCCCTAAGCTTATCTTTAAAAATAAGGATGCATTTTTAACAATGTGCCACAGATTAATAAGATGTTTGCACAAGTCCTAATCCTGAGAGAACCATGATGATAAAATATGGATTGAATATTATTTTGCCTTCTTAAATCCTATATTCATCACATTGTCTAAAATTAGAAAGGGAGAGATTATTGGTAAGAAGTTTAAACATGCATAAAATTTATTTTATGCCTTTAAATTAGACAAGATTAAGTGACATGTTTCTTTAAACGTTGAATAAGCTGTAATAATTACGGAGTGCATGCTAAAAGCTTTGGGTTGCTTTTCAAGTCAAGAATGACTTTGCCTGTTTATAGGATGACAATTGGCTTTCACTTCTTTTAAACAATCACTAAACCAAGTTTAAAAGGTGAATTAACAAAACACAGATAATAGAAAGTATTATAAAGTCTACACATCATTTCTGTTAAAAAAAAAAGACCCCATTTATGTAAAAAGGAATTAAGGGAATTGGAAATGTTAGTATTAAAAAGTTCTAAACTAATAATAGAATACAGATAATCAGAGTTGACAGCATCTAGTTAAAAAGAGAACCATCCAAAATAGAAAGCATTGTTATGGCTACGTAGAATATTGGATTTTATTTTTAAAAAACCTCATTAACTTTGTACACATTGATTTAATTTTTCTTATTTTAATTATCCAGAGGGTAGAAAATTGGAACACTGACTCTCCCCAGCCACTTTGGGACACCTCATGCAGTCATCAGCTAATGTCTCAAAGACTGTCCTCAGCCCTGTGTAATAACAGACAAAAGATTCAGAATAGAATAGCACATTTCTTAATATTCTTACAGGGAAAGTTATGTTCTCTAATGATTTATATTTTAAGCTTGTTTCTTTTTTTGTTTTGTCTTGAAAAATGCGTAAAAACCAGTACTATCTTATTCTCTAGTTTACTTTATTCTCCCCTTTACCTTATTCTTCCCCTCAATTTGGTGAGACCGGTTTCTTTAATCCTTCTCCAATGATTATTGCTTCCCAGACTATTCATTTTGAAGTCATAGAGTAAGAAAATTTTGTTAGTCATAATATTTTGAGTTTTATCTGTGGTGTTCAGAGTTTTGATACTCTATCATTTTCTTTCCAGGAAAAACTGATACCCTAATTCACCCTGGTTCTTAGCAACCCGTCTGATCCCCAAGGAAGAATTTCAGCCCCAGCTTTCTCAAGGTAAGAAAAAGGATTAATATATCCACTTGGATTCTAGAATTGTGATTATTGGAAAACTTATCTAGACTCTTGATATGTTAATATAAACTTGATTGGGCATATGAATGTGATAAGATATAGTGTTTTCATGATGTTGTTTCATGTTTGAAGCCAAAAGACCACTACAAAATACTGATGAACTAGACAAAATCTTATTACAAGTTCTTATCAATCATGCTTATTATTTGTGTGAAAAAATATTTTGACTACTCTGCCATATCTTTGGTAAAGACTGAAATATTACATTTATAAACAAATTAAGGAGGTAAGTGTTAATCCTCTTCTAATACATGAACAAAGTTGATTTTGAAAAGTCATTAGGCACTATTTTAAAAGTCAAACTGGTATCATTGTGTGCTGAAGGAAATGGAATTGATATAGCGGCATGGCTGAAATGTTAATATTAGACTCAATGTCTCATACTTCTTTTGGCTAGTATGAATATAAAAATTCTTCAGGTAAGTCAAATTCTTCTGAGTTAATTCAGTGACTCCTTTGGCTGTGTAAACTCTTTAACAGTCCTAAGTTTCCATTTATTTGGTCTGTCAATCTTGATTATTATCTAAGGAGTTGTCTCATAACTTGAGAATGTTTGTTTAATGATCATGTAATTTGGATAAGCGCGTTGTTTTCTTTCGCTTCACGGTTGGGGAGATTTTCACTAATGAAATTTTTTGGATTCTCGTTTTCTGTTTTCTTCTTATAGTAGTGGTTTATGGATTCTTTTCTATCTTTTCTTTATTTTGTAATGTGTTATTTTCATTGATCGGCAATAATATTTGTATGCAGACGGGGTAAGGGCTACTGAGTTTCATTCCTATCCCTAATATATCACCACTCATTATGTACCGACTGAAACCATTATAATAGAATGTTTCATGAAACACTCCAACTCTCTTTCACCTAAATGATTTTTTATTGGTGGGAAGGTTGTACTTTATAAGCCATAATTAGCAAATAGCATTTTATGTAAATAAAATGTTCTCTCTATATATATTACTTAAATGTATATCTAGAAAATAAATAATACAGCACCATTTTTGTATATCTTAGAAGATAATATTTACTATAATAAGTATCTAGATAAAAAGCCTAAACACTACTCTATAATTATTTTTACTAACGCATCTCTTATATTTGTATCTAAACAGGACAATTATAAATAATCCAATGAATAATACAAAGTATAGACTTCCTTAATTTTTTTCCAAATAACATTAGAATTTCAAGTTAGTCATAGCATTTTACCTCTCTAACATGTTCCTAGTAACTTATTTAACAAAGAAAGAATTTGAGTCAGCATCAACTTATTCATTACTGTCTAAGCATTTATAGTTAACATACTGTATTCCAGACTTGGTGTGGGTAGTACAGGGATGGCTAAATTGTAAAGCTTGCTAAATGAGTTTGTAATTTTCTTCTACAGGCTTCTAGACTCATCCAGTAATTTAAATGTAATCTGTATTTTTTATAAGATAATTAAAGTACATTATAGCAATATAAGAAGGAACACAGGGTAAAGAAGATATGGGCTCTATTAAGCAGCTCGAAAGAACTTCAGTCACATTTTTTGGAGGTCGAGTCAAGGCTAACCATGACTCTGAAAACTCTCTATTGATGCCTAGATTAATGACAGGGTACTAGCAAGCTTCTAATGTTCATCCACTCTTTCAGCCATCCATGCATTTATTTAAGAAAAAAAATTATGTGGCAGGCAGATTCCTAGAAGCTGGCAATGAAAAGGCATATCTCTGTCTCTGTCTCTCGTTGGCAATCTAATCTCATAATAACATAACAGTGTGGTGAAAGTTATGAGAGATAAATGCACAGGACAGTTGCTGACAAGGACTAACACATATCTGATCGAGGCTTAGCTAAGGCAAGTCTTGGGCTAAATCAGGACAGGAAAATAGGAACTAATCCAAGCAGATGGAGAGGTGGCAAGAAAAGGTATGACATTCCCACGGGAGGGAAGAAACTCAGAAGATAGAAGTGCAAAGAAACATGGCCAACTCAGGAAACTAAAATTATTTTGGCATGCGTTAAGAGTAGGGAACATAAATTGAGCAGAACATAATGCCTCCTTCAGAGATGCTTTACTTTGCTTACTTTAAGGTCAGCCACCAGAGCTTTCTACTCCACCTTACCCAGCTTAATTTTACCTCAGGGGACTCATTGCCATCCCCTACAACTACTTCCTATTGGAGCCACCCCGTGCCAATGTCCCAGAGTTTCCCTGACTTTGTCGCTCAAGATGCCTATTTAGGTTATCGGTTTGTTCCTTCACAATGACAAAATGTGCAGAGATCTTAGAAAATGGTGACCTTAATTGGTCACAGTAGTTTTGTTAAATTACAATGCTAGAACAATAAATCCCCTCTTGAAATGTCTATGCCCCTCTGAAGATAATGATACACTTACCTTTTTGGCCAAAACGAAAAAGGTCAACTTTTTTTTTAAAGTACAAGGCAAATCAAAGTACTCAATTACGGCGTTTTCAATGTTACCTCCATATATCAACTCTCTTTTTCTCCCTCTTTTTAAAATTATTTAACTCCTTTAAATGAATATTAGAGGTGAATCACAGGCTAGTCAAAATGATAATATGCTTATCATTATTATGTCTCATTTAATTTGCACAGAAAACTAGTGTATGGATAATAATATTTAATGAATAAAGAAACTGAGGCCCCAAAAGGACAAGTGACTTTAATCATGCCCAGCTATTAAATTACAGAGGCAAAAATGAAACCCAGTTCTCTCTCACAACAAAAGCAATTTCTTTCTACTATTACACGTCTTTCCTCCTTTTCCAAAAACTCTACTGCAAAACTTGTCTTGCAAATAGGAATTATGATTCCTTCTTTATTTGAATAAATAATTTATTCATTCTTACCCTAACAATATCTATTCATTTGTCTTCTAAATTTGATCTAAAAAATGAGAAAAACATTCTGGCAGCTAATTATTTTAAACTCCTGGCAGAAAAGTTTTAGGAGCCACAGTTCTGGCAAACTTGATGAGTTAAAAACAAAAGGCTTTTTTTTTTTTCTTTCTGCAATCGCTTCAGCTGTGCTCTATGGAACATTTGAGTCTCTTTAGTTAATAAGCATACCAGATAACGTCCTCCCTGCGTCTCCACCTTTGAACCCACACTGATAAGCTTCTCAAAGGAGTTGACCCGCAAAGACTAGTAGTAAGTGATGTCTCTTAACCTCTGGCTTCCAGTCTGTCTGGCTATTGGGAAGCTGAGTGGGAGTTCAGATGTAGAAGGAAGAGAATAAGCTCAATGCATTTGTTCTCCAGCTCACCCTTGACTGAAGGGTGCAGCTGCTCTTAAAGTGGCCTCTCCACAGGATTCTCCTGTGAGTAACCACTCCCTCCCTCTAGCCTTCAGGTTTGAGGTAGTACCAGTTTTGCTTTCATTAACCAGATTACTGTAATATCCCTGTGTCATTTTTTACAACCTGTGCACACTCTTGTTAATTGTCAGTTTATTAAATTCTCCAGAAATTATGCTAAATTGAGTGTGTCATCATTTTTCTCTTAGGGAGGTGACTGATAAAAATGACATGGCAGAAAATCTCACAACTTTCTGATTAGTTTCATATGTTAAAAGTCGTCTCTGTTGCTCCTTTGAACTCTAAAACTTTTATTCTTAGACATTTTAGGTGGGGAAGAGAGAAAAGGAGAAGGACAGATACGCCTCTCCAGTGGTGCCACAGTTTATTCTTGGTTGACTTTGTCTCGCGGTTTAATACCAACTGGCTGCTACAGATACCAGCTACATACTGGCCCTCTGATGGCACAAAGGTGTTAAAGCAATCTAACCTGGATGCACCTCTCACAGTCCATATCAACTCAACAAACTGGTCACAGCAGACCTCGCTGCTGGGATCTTCCTGCCCAGCAGATTTCTTTAGTTGACGCTCTCCCTATGCCCACCCTTGCTAGATATGTGGGGAGAAATGCCCAAATCCTGTTTCGATGGTTTATGAGCAATGATTCCTTCTCTTGCCTTAGGCTTTTGTATATGAAGCCTGGAAAAGCAGGTAAACTCATTAGTTAGGATGACTTTAATAAATATCGAAAAGGATGTTCTTCCCAGATAATTTTCAGGATAATTTCATTCTTTGGTTGTTGGGGGTAGGGGTTGGGGGATGTTTGAAGTCATTTTGTTTTCACATAGATCTTACTTTCTACTTTTGATGCAGTAGAAAAGGCCCCCCTTATCAAATCGTTATATCTACAAAAAACAGTCTGTCAAGAAGTATTTATTAGACAAAAGACACATAGACTTCTTTCCAACAATGAGGTATGTAAACATGATACATGATAGCCTGTTGTGTGGTGATTAATCAATCAGATGGCTAAGAACAAACTTTTATAGCAACGTCGTCGGATCAATATGAGTTGCAGGTGTATGGGAGGCTATGCTTTTCTTTAAGATATATATGAAATGTGTAACTGAATTGTTTCATAAGTGTTATATTTTTTTAAATGTATGTTTTCTCCCAAATTATGGAACTTAAAGCCACATTAGTGGTCCTCTTCTTACTGCAATTAGAGCAGAATTAAAACTCCTTAACTGATCTATCCCCTGCCTAACTTGCCACCGTCTCTCTGTCATATAGCGCGTCAACTATACTAGTGATTCTTTCAGGTTAGTGAAAGAGCCAGGTTCTTTCTTCCTGAGATAATTTGCCCTACTTGGAATTCTTTGCGTATAAAACTGTGACCTGCAATGCTTACCTGGCTGGCCCTTAGTCACCTTTCAGATCTCACCTTATAAAGTACCTCTTCAAAGTGGCTTTCCAAGATCAAGGTGTCCAAAAAAACCTCCCACCAGTCACATGATTCTCTCTCAGAGTATTCTGTTTTCTCCCTTCATAATCCTTATCATTGCTTTTAATACTACATTGCCAGATCTTTCATAGCATTAGACTTCTCTACTGTATTCAACATTGCATCCCTAAAGCGCCTAGTATGTGAAGGGTGTTCAAAAAGTGCCGGATGTGTGATGAAATCTAGTTTGAATAAATCTAGCTCTTTGTTTTCAAATAAACAATAGAATTGGACTGTGGTAGACAGAATTAGATTCCACTCTAAGATTCTTTTTTCTATCAGGTTCTAGTGAAATGCTGTTGTAAGCCCTGGCATTTTAATGTTGAGAAAGTTTTATGCAGACACCATCGTTGTGTCTAAAATATTTTGTATTTGATTAGACTCCAATGTAGTTTTTAATAAAACTATCACAGCTGTTTCACAATGTCTTTATTAATCTCATTAATTATGAGTGAATTCACATCTTCAGGAAACAAACACAAATAAAAGAATTCCCAGCAGAATGTTCACTTGCAGTGTTAGCAAATACCAAAGCAATCAATCAAGACAGCAGTTTACTTAAAGCTTCATTTATAAAGGTATAATCAACCACATTTCTTAATCCCTCTGTCAGGAAGAATAAATGTTCAATTTGTTTGCTGACCACTTACTCAAGGACCAAACACCTGTACTGTGTAGATACAGCATTAATCATTCTACCATCCATCTACGTCTTCTCTCAGTGTCTTTGTTTATCTTGCCTTTACCATTCTCAGCTAAATTTCTCAGGACTTTTTCTGTGGTTTATAAGAAAGTTTGTAATTGATGCAAACTATACACACACACACACACACACACACACACACACACACACACTGAAACACACTAATGAGATCACATTTTTTTTCATTAAGGATATGTTCAGATTCAGTTTATTTATATTGGATACTTACACAATTATAGGTCATTTGGTTATTCTTCTATTAGTAAAAGAAGGCATTTAAATATTTGAAAATATATCACACACAAAATTCATTTTAATTTCTACTAGAGATAAAAAACAGGAATTGAATAAAGAAAATTATGAGAAATGTAAATGAAGCCTCTGACCTTGAAATGGTGGAGGAAAAAAAGCAGCTATAAAACCAAGGAAACAAAAAAAAAATCTATAAAACAATGAGGAAAACAATGAAATGTAGCACATGAACAGAAAGAGAGAACTCCGGGAGTTAATAGTGAAAAACAAACTTGTTGGTAGCCCAGAATGTGTGAGATAAGGGAAGAAAGAAAGAAAGATAAGAATTAGGTAGATGGAAAGTTAATGGAGAGGATAAGAAAGAAAGGAAATGAGGCAAAAATAGATCTGATCAAAAGCAAGAAGTAAAAACTGGTGAAGAGAAGAAGTAGAGAAAAAAGGTAAAAGTGTAAGAGAGAAAGTAATACAAAGAAAAAAAAAAAAAAACCTACAGGAAACCTACAGGGGAACTAAATGTAGAGGGAAACTGGAAAAAATGAAGAAACTATTTACCCGAAGAACAATTACATATATTCATTCAATAGGACCATTCTACTTTATATGCTGTAGGATAAATAGTCAAGTCCCTGATTACCACTGCAGTACTGGAGCCATAATCACAAATTCCTAGAGGAGCCTCACAAGCAGTACAATTAATGAGACATCTAGTAGAGAGGATATGCTTCCAGCTATAGTCAGTTGATGCCATTGTAGGAATGGAGCCCAGTGTTTCCTGCTTTCAATAGTAAATGGGTGTGTTTGACATTTTATGCCAAAAAAATGTCAAATCTATTCCAAATCTATACTTCTCTTTTTCCTCATAAATAAAAATAATGATTTTGAGGGGACAGCAAGTAGCCAACATTAGTAAGTATTTTCTCAGCTTTCTTCTCGGTTAGGATAGCTATGTGAATCAATTGTGAACATTGAGAGGAAATCAGCTGTAGTGTGTTCTGGGATTGTGACAAAGCTTTTGCTTGCCTCATAAAGGATGGTCGATGTGGCTGTGTACATCTTCTCTGTATTTCTCTTCTTTACTTAATTAGGATGTGCTATTTGGAGCTGCAGTGTAGCCATCCTGGGTCCATTAGAATTGATATTGCTGACTGGCTCATTCAACACCAACAATCTCTTCATTCTGGACCTTTTTGTGAGAAAAATGAACTCTTTTTTTGGATAAGCTACTACTAGTCAATTACTCCATCAATTGAAGCCAAACATACTCTAAATAATGTAGTAGAAATCTACAGTGTCATGTACAGACTATTAAGTGTTGCTCACAGTTTAGTACTATTTTTGACAAACTAAATATGTCTGCAAGATAGATCCTGACCATAGACAACAAGACTGTGACATATTTATTAATTTCGATGAATGAACCAAAATTTCCCATTTTAAATTAATGTTTTACATTCAGAGAACTAAATTTATTCTAAAGAATTCTGTTTGGATATTTTTGTCCTTATTGAATATAGATTTCCTTGTATAACTAAGATTTTTCACATCTGTACAAATGTATATTTCAAGTTTACCGTTGGCTTTACATGTTGTCCATACTGTCTCTTGTACTCTGTTTTCTGTTAGTTTACCTGCTCTGTGTCCTCTATGAAATTGGGATTCAATTCTTATTTTAATCAGAATGTGAGTTCCCTAAAGAAGGATTCCCAGATGTTCCCCAAGTCCAGAGACAGTAGAGGGCACAGAACCAGGAGGACAGCAGGGTTATATGGGGAAGAGGCAAGGTGTAGCCGTCATTAATAAAACCAGCACCCAGCATCTTGCAGACTACCCTATAGGAAACCAAGGCCTTTCAGGAAATGGCCACGAGCAAGTGCCAAAAAAAGCATCAAACACTTTTTTTAGAATAGCAATAAGGTCATAAAGAATACAAAGTACCATCACAATAAGGAAGGATATGGTGAGGTAAGAACTTTGGGCACATTGGGAAGAATTTGAAGACCTTGCATGATACACAAAAAGAGATGTAGTCTGGAATAGATGTAAAACTGATCTGTAATTCCACTGGCCTAGGAAAGCAATAAGAAATTAAAAATTGTACCTCTAACTATGAGTGTGTTATAATGTGTATACTTATCATTTGGTTAGGTATATAGTAAAATATACACAACCTCATCCTCTACTAGAAATTAGGTACTTATCAGTATAACATTATTATGTACCCTGTGTTGAAGAACCCATGCCCCAAATTTAAAATATAGATTCATGAGTTGACAAAACTTACCTTATGTGTATAACCAAGATTCTGGAACACAAAGTAGAAAGATATAGGCAGATACCATTCTTGACAAAATACTGCATTCACACAACTTATTTCTTTTGAGTGTTCTACTAATAGAGTAATTGATTACATTAATTATGATGATATGTATGTATATTTATATATAATTTGATGATATATGATGATATATAAATATACATGTATATATACATGTAATTTCCGTTGGTAATAAATAGACCTTTTTTTCTTTATTTCTATACACCATTCTAAAATGGTCTCTTAAATTGCATGTTACCTATTCTGATTTTTTGTTGTTGTTAGTGTTGCATTTAACTTACAATAAAATTCTTGGGTTTTATTTTGTAATTTTCCTGAGCAACATCTCACAGTATGTAATTTTGTAGAACCTGTAAATTTGTGGATAGTTTCCTCAACATAGATAAAATCTTATTTCCTTACTGAATATCAGTTGAGTTGTTTCAGTTACACTTTGATGTCAGATAACATAATGAGTTAAGTGTTACTCTGCAGAACTTATTTTTGTATTTTCGCGAGAATAATGACATATTTAATGGAAAAATATCTCTTTCCTATGCTTGTTCTAAGTTGATAAATGCGGAAACTGTTCCCATGGTTTTGCAATTGTCAATATGTTTCCCTGCTTGTCCACAAAGCAGCATTACAGCTAAAAGCCAGAATGCACGTTATCTGTTTTCTTATGCTTATCCAGCTACAAAGATAAACAAATCTAGTATTTGTCCTTCACAGTTTTTACTGTCTCTCGTGTAACTTATGCATACTCAGAAAATAATCTAGAGGTATGTTTTCTGTAGTTCTACATAAACTCTCATGTACATAAATCCAGAATTAAATGAAAATATTTGAAAGAACAATTCATTGTATTTAGTGTGCTTGTCCGGTATCTATATTCTCTCAGTCCCAAGGCCTCTCTTCCGAAGTCTGCTCTGTGATCATCAGGTTGAGTTTGCACTACATTGCCCGCTGCCTTCTTCTATGATTCTGACAGTTGGACATACTTGTGGGTGATTAGAATTTATGGGAAGAGAAGAAATCCTGTCTCCAGTCTCAGTCAGCATCACACCAGCTGTGAGAGCACAGCTTCCAGCTTCTTTTGTCACTGCTAGCAGCCGCTATGGTGTGGCTCTCAGAAGTACTTACATCACTCAGTCACATTTCTTGGTTGTTCTTAGTATCAGATGTTAGGTCCAAGCACCGACAGTGCTGTGGTCTTTTCAGAAATCTGAGCACTAGCTATGTGATATGTTCCTGGGACATCACATGGCATGATGATCAGTTCCTGTGGTCCATTTCTGCAGTCTGTGGCCCTACTCTTTCTTTTCTGTTTTCTCAGCCTAGAAGTGGTAACAGCTTCCTGCAGTTGATAATATCGAGGTTATATCAAGATTGCCTTTTTCATCTTCTCACTGTGCTAAATGTATAACTAATTCCCTTTTTCAAATCCTTTCCGTTTATATAGCATGTTTTTTTCTCAGCTTTAAAATATAAATGACAAAATTGTAAGATATTTCAAGTGTAATGTGATGATTTGATACACATATACATTGTGAAAAAACTCCCCCCCCCCTCAAGTTTATTGACATAGTGTGGTTTACATATTCTTGACTGAACCTTGAATTCTAAAGTATTTGGTGGAGGGAGTAGGCTTTATTCTTCACCCTTTAGCAATTAGTCTGTGTCCTGCCTGGTCTACAATGGGAATCTGTAAAGCAGATCCACCTACCAAGCCCAGACCACTGCTTTTTTTTTACGTTTTATTGGAATACTGCCATACTTACTCATTTATGAATTGTCTATGGCTGATTTTGTGCTGCAATAAGAGAGTTGAGTGGTTGTGTTGGAGACCAAAAGGCCTGTAGTCCTAGATATTTACTCTATGTCCCTTCACAGAAAAAATTGCTGACCCCCTTTTGTTAGTTTCCTAGGGCTTCCATAACAAAATAACACAAATTTGGTGGCTTAAACAACAGAAATTTATCATCTTATAGGTCTGGAGGTTAGAAGTCTAAGGTCAAGTTGTTGGCAGTGCTACGCCTCGCTGAAGGCACCAGGAAAAGATCTGTTCCCGCCCTCTCCCCTAGTTTCTGGTAGTTCTTTGATTTGTGGTAGCATAACTCCAATTTCATATGTTGTTTTCCCCATGTGCATGCCTTTGTGCGAATTTCTCATTTTTACAGGAATCCCAAACATACTGGAATAGGAGTCCACTCCACTCTACTGCAGTATGACCTCATCTTAATGAATTGTATCTGCTACAACCCTATTTCCAAATAAAGTCACATTCTGAGGTACTCAGGGGTAGGACTTCGTATGAGTTTGGGAGGGGGAGACAGTTCATCCCATGACACACCTGGTCCAGAAAAATCATATACTAAATCAATAAAGGCATGCTGCATTCCAGAATCCATATTGACTTGTTTCTAAAATTTACCACAGGTGGAAAAGCAGCTGCAATTTATGTCACTCCCTGTTTAAGTTTACACTAATCCACAATCATTCCTCAAGATCCATTCACCTACAGCAAAGTCAAAGGAGCAATTTAAATAAAGCTGTAATATGAACCCCTGTTCCTGCTTCTTCTTTGATGGCAGCACTAAGCCCTGCAATTCCCACTGAGATGTGGCATTGCTTTTTCTTTGCTATACTAGTAAGGAGAAACATTTCCTGAGGCTTCCGTGAACTATTTTCTACCAAAAGTCACTACACAGGTAAGAGAACCAAATGTAGGTATTTTCCATCTCCTCATTCTCAGTTGGTGTGTGTCTTCAGATCTGAAGTGAGTCTCTCGTAAACAGCATATATATGGGTCTTGTTTTCTTTTAATCCCTCAGCCACTCTGTGTCTTTTGATTAGAGTATTTAGCACATTAACATTTAAAGTAATAATTGATAGGTGTGTACTTATTGCCATTTTGTTAATTTTTTTCAGATTGTTCTTGTAATTCTTTTTTGTTCTTTTCTTCTTCTTTTGCTCTCCTCCCTTGTGATTTGATGACTATCTTTAGTGTTATATTTGGATTCCTTTCCCTTTTTTGTCGGTTCATCTATTACAGATTTTGTGTTTGTGGTTACATGAGGTTTATCTATAGTAACCTATATATATATATATATACATATATATATATATGGAATTATTTTAAATTAATGATCTCTTAAATTCAAATGCATCCTAATAACCCTGAATTTTTACTCCTCCATCCCATGTTTAATTTTTTTGACATCATATTTTACATCTTTTTGTTTCCTGTATCCCTTAACTACTTATTATGGCTATAGATGATTTTACTTTTGTCTTTTAACCTTCCTACTAGATTTATTAGTAGTTCATTTACCACCTTTACCATACATTTACTTTTACCAATGAGATTTTTCCTTTCATAATTGTATATTTCTAGTCATGATCTTTTCTTTTCCATTTAGAGAAGACCTTTTAACATTTAGAGAAGACCTTTTAACATTTCTTATAAAGCTGGTTTAGTGGTGCTGAACTCTTCTAGCTTTTGCTTGTATGTAAAACTCTTTATCTCTCTTTCATATCTAAATGACAGCCTTGCTGAGTATTCTTTGTTGTTTTCTCCTTTCATCACTTTAAATATATCACGCCATATAATTTATATATTTTTTTTTTTTTTTAATTTATATTTTTGAAGAGACTCTGACATCCCCTTCAAATAAACTGAAAACTGGGTAAGAGGCTATATCTGCCCACTGTGATGATTCAAATAAAGTTACTGTCCACCAAATCGAGGGTTTGTTTGTGTTACATAGATCAAGTAATGCTTTAATAGGCTGCCAATCTACTTCGATCTTGGAATCCTGAGATTAATTAGCACCTGCTGAAGATCCATGAGATTCAAAACATTCTTAATTATATTCTTGTTTCTAATGCCCATTGTAGATTGTGTGCACCCCTTCTTCTTTAGCATGTAAATGTTTCCTCGAGGATGTTCCATTCTGGAACGTGTTCCATCCTTCCTCCTCACCGTAAAAAGAAAGCCCATCTCAGTGGTGTCATTTCTACCATCTTCCCCAGCCTGCACGGGACTGCTGCCATCATGCGTTTCACCGATGCAGCCCTTCCCATTCAATCCCGTATTATCAGTGCCTTAGGGAAGGTGTCCTTTTGATCCTCTTTTGCTCTCTAATTAGGGAGCACATGGCACATGATACATCTGTCACTACATTCCTGTTTTCCTAAGCTTTTGGATTTTTTTTCCCTCTGTATTATGTTAGAGAATTTCTGATACTTCAGCCTCGCTGAATGTTGGCAACAGTTAGGCCCAGATTTCAGTCAACAAAGCAAACAAATTATTAGAGCAGATTTAACATATTAAACTCAGAATCTCTGACAAGTATGCCAAACCAACAAATTTGGCCCCATCCAATTATACATTTTGTACTCTTTCAAAATACATCTTTAGAGTTTATTCCCACTCATGTTCTGCAGGCTGCCATAATATACATGAACAAAATCTAAGCCCTTTTGTTCTAGTAATACCTTTTCTCCCTTTATTATTTCCTTAGTAGTTGTAATGGTAACTGCTTCCAGCAGTTATTAATCTTTGGGTTATTTCATCATTCCCCTTTTGCTTTCCAACATCATCTATTTCACCAACATATTATATGAAATTCCCTCTATTTGACATACCTGTTCTTTACATTTCCTGGCAGGACACAGACTAATTGAGTTACAGATGAACATGTCCAGATTGAACAAATTGAAATAAAAATAATTTGGAATATGCTAAAATAGTCTTGGTCTTAGTGATATTGTTTTTAACGTTTATATCTAGAATTTTCTATTTTGATAGGCAAATTAATTCAATAACAATAGCTTAACAGTGAAAATGAAAATTGGTTTCAGCCAGTTCAATTTACCATCACAATAAATAAACGTTTTCTGCTGGAAAAGGTTTATTTCCCATTATTAAAAAAATCAAACATTAAACGTTTTAAAATTCTAATGTTCTGCTTATTTATATTCCTTTGAAATTTCTAATCATTACTTCTTTTCTGCCCTTTGGATTTCAATAGATGAAGCATACACAAATCACAGGCATCTCTTTGAATATTTGAGCACAGCTATTGTCTAAAACCTTATTCTTCTTCCTCTCATAGCTCTCAATGTTTTAGATTGCTTCAATGGAAACATTTCAGCTTATCGATCTAAAAAAAAATCTGATCCACTTAACTGAAAATAAATTTATATTCTATAGTGCTAGAAATTTCTGACCACAACTCCTCCAACTTGTCTACCTCTTGAGGAATATTTATTCAATTATCTTCTTTTTGGGTGACCCAAATGTCTTGGAACTAGGTAGTGTGATGTCTGGAACAATACTGTGAACGTACTAATGACTGTTGGGAGCTCAGCTGAGCTGGAGAAAGCTGAGGTGCCAAGCGTCAGAGGTGGGGATAGAGAGATAAGCGGGATGTTCTACTTCCCCTGGATGATTTTTCAGTACAGTTGAAGAAGTAAACTCTACAAAATCTCATGAGTAAACTTCAAAAACAATCAGTTAGTAATAAGAAGAAAATAATAATCTTAATAAATTACAGATATGAATATGATACTTTTCTTCATAAAATCTTTCAGTGTCTTCCCATTGGCCTCAGGGGAAAAAAAATAAAACAATTTCCTCAGGTGGCTCCGAGGGCCCTCATGTCCCAGTCTTGGCTCTGCTACAGTCCTGCCACTTTCCAGTCTTTGTCTTGTGCCTTGTGCTCCAGCCTGGAACTTCTACCAGTTCTTACAGTGCATGGGCACCTCTCCTCTGGGCCTCGTCTGGCTGACTCACCCCTATTCTTTGCTTGGTTGGTACCATGTCACCCATCAGTTCTTAGCTTGATATCCATTATGACGTAGATTCTCTTTGCTTCCTTGAGTAGATTAATTGAAATCATGTTAGGCTCTCAAGGATGTAACTTCACTAATGATGATTTTAGTTATAAGTTTAGTGTCTATTTTCCCAAGCAAAGGGTAAGCTCTGTGACAAAATGGTATGTGTTTTACCTGACAAAAACATGAACTGTGATTGCCATGTATGTTGAGTGCCTCTCAAAGAGCCGGGATCATTTTAGACCAAAAACATATGTGTTGAATAAATGAATATTTATTTAGTAGAATGGATGTGGGCATAGTTTTGGATAATAGGAGATGAAAATTATTAGTAATTTAGAACAGAGGAGCTAAATTTGCTTAAAAGGAGAAAGGTGGTTTTATTGGGAAGGTGGCATATATGTTGAAACAAGAGAGGTAAGGAAAAGAATGCCAGAAGAGTTGGCCTTTTCCCTGAAACAGGCGCCATATGGAGAGGGAAAACAGTGAAGAGAGAATAAAAGTACAGTTTTCCTTTTGAAGACTGATGCATTATTAGTGTTTACATGAATGAGTTTTTTTAAACTTCCATCCACTGTGATCTTCTGCTTTATAGATTTTCTAGATAGTCCCATACCTTGTATTTCTCTGATTTTTTTCTTTAAAATTTTTTTCTGAAATCTAAGGTATTATATTCTATGGCTGTTCTTGATAAAAAATATATGATACCATTTATTTAATCGACATCCCATTTATTTAATCGACATTTTCATTTAGGTACAGAGTTAGCAGTTCTGCTTACTGCTGTTACTTGTTATAAACAAGGTCATTACTGGCACTTGGTTAGGTGATTCATCTTTGCTGTGAGGAACTTTCCTAGGACCTAGAAGACAGTTTGCATTCTTGACCTCTGGGCACTGCTTGCCTTTCACTTTGCAGTCCTGATAACCTCCAAATTCATATATTTGCAAACAATCCCAGTCACCCAGACCCCCAGAAGAATGCGAAGTGTTGCCTTCTCCCACTTGGGTACCATTTAACTTTTAAAGTAAGTAGGGAAGTAAATTCAAGCAAATGTTTTGATACCATTTTATAGTAATAAATCTATTTAGCTGAGCATTTTTATCTACAGGGGGACCCCTGTGGATACCAAAATTTGCAAATGCTCAAGTCTCTTATACGAAATGGCGTAGAAGAGTTACACCCCTCTGCCTACTCTCCCACACCCCACACCCCCTTTCCTCTATCAGGGATGCAGAGCCTGTGGATAAGATGGGCCTGCTGTATAGCTATGTGTTTTCTTGACATACATTTTTTAAAATAGTGTTAGGAAAATCATAGCAATATCTGTCTGACCAACTTACTAAGAACACTTGTATTGTTAGCATATATATTTTTCCAGAGAAGTGTGGGCCTCGTTTACAGACGGCATTACTCTATGTTTATTTACAAAATAATTTAAAGCTAAGAGAATATTAATCAATCATAGCCTTTTTCAATGAGAATAAATTTTAGTGCTCATCTAGCTGATTTTATTTATTTATTTATTATTCTTTTTTAACATCTTTATTGGAGTATAACTGCTTTATATTATTGTGTTTGTTTCTGCTGTATAACAAAGCGAATCAGCTATATGTATACATACATCCCCATATCCCCTCCCTCTTGCATCTCCCTCCCACCCTCCCTATCCCACCCCTCTAGGTGTTCACAAAGCACCGAGCTGATCTCCCTGTGCTACGTGGCTGCTTCCCGGCATTGTGATCAGAAAAGATACTTGATACAATTTCAATTTTCTTAAATTTACCAAAGCTTCATTTGTGACCCAAGATATGATCTATTCTGGAGAACGTTCCATGAGCAGTTGAGACGAAAGTGTATTCTGTTGTTTTTGGATGGAATGTCCTATAAATATCAATTAAGTCCATCTTGTTTAATGTGTCATTTAAAGCTTATGTTTCATTATTTATTTTCATTTTGGCTGATGTGTCCATTGGTGAAAGTGGGGTGTTAAAATCCCCTACCATGATTTTGTTACTCTTGATTTCCCCTTTATGGCCTTTAGCATTTGCCTTATGTATTGAGATGCTTCTATGTTGGGTGCATAAATATTTATAATTGTTATATATTCTTCTTGGATTGATCCCTTGTTCATTATATAGTGTCCTTCTTTCTCTCTGGTAGTAGTCTTTCTTTTAAAGTCTGTTTTGTCTGATATGAAGATTGTTACTCCAGCTTTCTTTTGATCTCTATTTGCTTGGAATATCTTTTTCCATCCTCTTACTTTTAGTCTATATGTGTCCCTAGGTCTGAAGTGGGTGTCTTGTAGACAGCATATATATGGGTCTTGTTTTTGTATCCATTCAGCCAGTCTATGTCTTTTGGTGGGAGCATTTAATCCATTTACATTTAAGGTAATTATCGATATGTCTGTTCCTATTACCATTTTCTTAATTGTTTTGGGTTTGGTATTGTAGGTCTTTTCCTTCTCTTGTGTTTCCTGTCAGAGGAGTTCCTTTAGCATTTTTTGTAAAGCTCATTTGGTGGTGCTGAATTCTCTTAGCTTTTGCTTGTTTGTAAAGGTTTTAATTTCTCCGTTGAATCTGAAAGGGATCCTTGCTGGGTAGAGTAATCTTGGTTGTAGTTTTTCCCTTTCATCCCTTTCAATATGTCCTGCCACTCCCTTCTGGCTTGCAGTTTCTGCTGAAAGATCAGCTGTTATGCTTATGGGGATTCCCTTGTATGTTATTTGTTACTCTTCACTTGCTGCTTTCAATTTTTTTTTTCTTTGTATTTAATTTTTGACAGTTTGATTAATAATGTGTCTTGACCTGTTGTTTCTCCTTGGATTTATCCTGTATGGGACTCTGCGCTTCCTGGACTTGACTATTTCCTTTCCTATATTAGGGAAGTTTTCAACTATAATCTCTTCAGATATTTTCTCAGTCCCTTTCTTTTTCTCTTCTTCTTCTGGGACCCCTATAATTCGAATGTTGGTGCATATAATCTTGTTCCAATGGTCTCTGAGACTGTCCACAGTTCTTTTCATTCTTTTTTATTTATTCTGTTCTGCTATGGTTATTTCCACTATTTTATCTTCCAGGTCACTTATCCGTTCTTCTGCCTCAGTTATTCTGCTATTGATTCCTTCTAGAGAATTTTTAATTTCATTTATTGTGTCGTTCATCATTGTCTGTTTGCCCTTTGGTTCTTCTAGGTCCTTGTTAAATGTTTCTTGTATTTTCCCCATTCTACTTCCAAGATTTTGAATCATCTTTACTATCATTATTCTGAATTCTTTTTCAGGTAGACTGCCTATTTCCTCTTCATTTGTTAGGTCTGGTGCGTTTTTATCTTGCTCCTTCATCTGCTGTGTGTTTTTCTGTCTTCTCATTTTGCTTAACTTACTGTGTTTGGTGTCTCCTTTTTGCAGGCTGCAGGTTTGTAGTTCCCGTTGTTGTTTGTGTCTGCCCCCAGTGGGTAAGGTTGGTCTAGTCGGTTGTGTAGGCTTCCAGTGGAGGGGACTGGTGCCTGTGTTCTGGTGGGTGAAGCTGGCTCTTGTCTTTCTGGTGGGCAGGACCGCATCCGGTAGTGTGTTTTGGGGTGTCTGTGAACTTATTATGATTTTAGGCAGCCTCTCTGCTAATGGGTGTGGTTGTGTTCCTGTTTCGCTAGTTGTTCGGCATAGGGTGTCCAGCACTGGATCGTGCTGGCCATTGGGTGGAGCTGGGTCTTAGCATTGAGATGGAGATCTCTGGGAGAACTCTTGCCAATTGATATTATGTGGGGCCGGGAGGTCTCTGGTGGACCAGTGTCCTGATATCGGCTCTCCCACCTCAGAGGCACAGACCTGACACCCAGCCGGAGCACCAAGACCCTGTCAGCCACACAGCTCAGAAGAAAAGGGAGAAAAAGAAAGAAAGAAAGAAAATAAGATAAATAAAGTTATTAAAATAAATTTTAAAAGTAATAAAAAAAAAAAAAGAGAGCAACCAAACCAATAAACAAATCCACCACTGATAACCAGTGCTAAAAACTAAACTAAGATAAACATAAAAATCAAAAACTGGTCAGTCGCATACAGAAATCCGCAATTCTACAGTTGCTCCCAAAGTCCACCGCCTCAATTTTGGGATGATTTATTGTCCATTCAGGTACTCCACAAATGCAGGGTATATCAAGTTGAGTGTGGAGATTTAATCTGCTGCTCCTGAGGCTGTACAGAGAAATTTCCATTTCTCTTCCTTGTTTGCACAGCTCCTGGGGTTCAGCTTTGGATTTGGACCCACCTCTGCATGTAGGTCATCTTGTGGCATCTCTTCTTCCCGCGGACAGGAGGGGGTTAAAGGAGCAGCTGATTTAGGGGGCTTTGGCTCACTATGGAGAGAGGGATACAGAATGCGGGGTGAGCCTGCGGTGGCCGAGCCTCGCATGACGTTGCAGCAGCCTGAGGCGTGCTGTGTGTTCTCCTGGGGAAGTTGTCCCTGGGTCATGGGACCCTGGCAGTGGCGGGCTGCACAGGCTCCCGCGAGGGGAAGTTCTGCAGCTCGTTTAGGCGGTGGTCTGAATCCCCTCTCCTCGCACACCCAGAAACAATGGTCTCTTGCCTCTTCGGCAGCTCCAGACTTTTTCGCGGACTCCCTCCCGGCTAGCTGTGGTGCACTAGCCCCCTTCAGGCTGTGTTCACGCAGCCAACCCCAGTCTTCTCCCTGGGATCCGACCTCTGAAGCTGGAGCCTCAGCTCCCGACCCCCACCCGCCCCAGTGGGTGAGCAGACAAGCCTCTTGGGCTGGTGAGTGCTAGTTGGCACCGATCGTCTGTGTCGGAACCTCTCCACTTTGCCCTCTGCACCCCTGTTGCTGCGGTCTCCTCCATGGCTCTGAACATTGAAGGGGCTTCTTAATGTGCGGAAACTTTTCCTCCTTCACAGCTCCCTCCCCTAAGTGCAGGTCCCGTCCCTATTATTTTGTCTCTTTTTTTTTCTTTTTTCTTTTGCCCTACCCAGGTTCGTGGTTGTTTCTTGCCTTTTGGGAGGTCTGAGGTCTTCTGCCAGCATTCAGTAGGTGTTCTGTAGGGGTTGTTCCACATGTAGATGTATTTATGATGTATTTGTGGGGAGGAAGGTGATCTCCACCTCTTACTTGTAGGTCCTCTCCTAGCTGATTTTAAAGATGATAAAATTTTAAATAAGCATTTATCTGATGCTGTATTATATCCATTAGACCGTTTCTGTGCATTTTTGGAAATAGTTTTATATTTGTATGTATATTGTATGAACTATGTAAATTCACTGGAATATTGCAAACACTCCCTGTTTTATTTTAGATTTATTTTTGTATATGCTAATAGTATCTTATCTAATTCCTCTACTTCCTTTTGAGAACTATCCTGTATCTCCATTGTTTTTCTTTCTTCTACATTAATACTACATTTTATGTTCCATTGTATTTTATAAAACTGTTTCATCTCAGCAGTTTTTTGCTTTCTCCTCAGATTTCACCTTAAGGCCTTTTTGAGCAATAGAGTTTATCTTGCTGATCGATAACTTAAGGTTTTCATAAAAAGCACTGTTCTCATCCAGGAGGTCATTGGTCTGGTATCATAAAAACAGCAATCAAAAAAAAATCCACTTTTTGAAATAATGTGGTATTAATGTCATTTCCTGTATCATTCTTTCTTTTTCAAAGTTATGGCCATAAATTTCAGTCAGTACTTTCAAACTACTTTAAAAAGTTCAACAGTTACAAGAAAATGTTTACAAAGCCCAAAACTAATATACAGAGATACATTATGGACATTTTATTGTTTTATTGTCCTTAGAAAATAATCACATTATATAAATGCATCAGTACATATCTATTATACCATTTAGTTTTATATAAAATATATTTATGAACGTAGGATGTATTAGGAACATACATAAAGTATCACCTTAGTTTCAGTATTTTAATAATATTTAAGATATTTACTTTCCAAAAAATAAAGTTCCCTCAAAATATGGAATAAAGGAATCCAAACTGGCTAGATCTTCCATAGTTTTGCTATGTCAAGGGAGAAGAATCATCTAGTATCTATTTGGTTCCAGTTCAAAAGCTTAGAGTTACATGGCTGTCAAGATTTTCCTTATCTGATATTGTTCTTGCCTTATAATCGTTTTAGGGGAGGAAAGATAATTTCCCCCTCAACTGTTTCATGTTCTCAGCTGAGACTCCTGTGATAAAAGACAGACTAACCAAAAAAAAAAAAAAAAACAAAAATTTATTATCATATATACTTCATGTGAACATGGGAAATATCCAGGAAAAAATAAGTAACTTCCAGAGGTGGCTTAGAATTCAGACTTAAATACCATCTTAATAGGGTAAGGGGAGAGGGATGTAGGTCTCTTACAGGAAAGTAAATGATTTTTAGGAAAGTTGAGTGGACTCAGAAGAATAGATGGAAGTTACTATAATTTATTAAAAAGTCTCTTTGGGTGTGATATCCATTTCTGGTCTCCTCTCCTGTAATGAGTCAGTCTTCTCTGGATGTTGAAACTCCTGGGGAGGGGATTTATGACAGTTAAGTTCCTTTGGGAAGATCTGTCTTTAGGCAGATAAAGGGTGTTCAGAGAAATCCTTCCCCTGCATTTGCTGTATTTCAAGTGCCTACAGCTCAAAACCATCAGTGTATGAAAGTGGCATATTTTGTGATGGCATGTCTTGAACTCCTACAGGCATATTTTGGGGTGGCATATTCTGCTACCCTTCATAGTAATATGGAAAGTATATGAACATGAAAAGTGTTTGAAATTCAGATTTAGAGAAGAAATAGCTGACTGCCTAGCAATGTAAATGTAATCAATGTTTAATATTATAAAATTCATTGATGAACTCTAGAAAAATAATTATCATTTATATTTAAAATAAAATTTGTATTACTTTTAAATTAATGATTCTTATAAAACTTATCCATTTTATGGAATACAATTTACAATTTTCTTACTTGAAATTTAAACACTGGGAAGAGGCTGATTTATTTATTACATATAATAAAATGTATAATTTATGTACAGCCCAAGTCAGCAATGCTTTGGTTATTTTTACTTTTGCTTATTTGTTGTGGTAATATAATCATTATATTAAAAGACCACAGACTAAATGCAAAACAACTAACCATTCTAAGCAAAGACATTCGCAGACCAGCTTCATTCCTTCTGACTCCTGAACAAAGCTGCCTGAGATATTCACTTGTTTGAACTGCCTCCAAGAGGTTACATGGTTCCCATGGCGGGCTTGTGCCTTAGCCCGCAGCAAGCTAATAAACCTAACTCAGATGAACTGTAGGTCTGTGTTTGGTGATCTTTGATTTGTGAACTTCAGTAGGCCATTCAGTCGTCAAGAACTTAACTGCTGGAATTGACTTCATGTTTTCAAATACTGCACTCATTCACCCTGTACCATGAGAGAAATAGACTTCTTCCCTTCTACTTTTAAGCCACTAGGTTATAGTTTCTATTGGGTTGGCCAAAATGTTCGTTCGGGTTTTTCCATAATATCGTACAGAAAACCTGAATGAACTTTTTGGCCAACCCAATGTTAGTAATAGCAGCTTAGCTTAGCCTAAGTATGTGTATGTGTGTGTATATTAATATATATATATATATATATATACATATATTAAATCCAAAGACAGAACAACCCATTACTCCACAGAATTTATTAACAAAATAAATAAAACAAATTCCTTTCTAAGTCCTCTTAATTCCTGATACGCTGACAGTTGAGTATCCAAACAAAAAGAGACAAAAACAACAATCAAAGTAACCCCAAAAAATATATATAGAAAAAATGGAAAATTTTCTCTTGTGTAAAATGAACCAAGTAGAGAAAAATGTTTAAAAAAGGAACCAACTAAATGGAAATTATTTTTAATTATTACTTATATGTTGTTATTAAGGTTTATTTTTCCTCAGCATATTTTATACAGTCAATTCTTAATACAGTTTGGAATTTTTGTTTTCACGTGTAATGTCATTTATTGACTCTCAATATTTTGGTAGCTATGTTTTACAAGCATCATATTTAGTCTTTCAGCTTATATTTTACATGGATTCATCATAATCTACTGTACAGTTCCTCCACTGTAGTCTTTTGATTGCTTCTAATTTGTCATTATATTTAAACTTTTGAAAAATTTTGCACATAACTTTTTATACAAATTTTCTCAAGGTAGAATCTCAGGAAGTGAAATTGTTAAATGTACACACATTAAAGCTATTGTTGTGTATCACCAAACTGCTTTTTAAAACTGTTGTACCAATTTATATCCAAAGTTCTGTATGATAGTACCTATTTTTCCATACTCTAGACTTTCATTGATTTTTTTCATATTTAAAAATGATAATAGAAGAGTTAAAGACAGTTGTCTTTTGTGTTCACTTATGTTTACCCTAAAGCTGGCAAGTGATAAGAGCTAATTAAATATGTGAATTAATGAAAAAATTCCTTTTTCATTGTTAATAGGTATTTTTTCTTATATTTGTGTCAGTCATTGGCATTTATTTATTTTTAATATTTATTCTTATATTTACTCAGTTACATTGTAAAACAAAGACTATCAGGGAAAAAAGTAACCTCAGAATTTTTTATTGTCAGGAGAGGGAACACATACTAGTGAAGAAAAATTCATTGTGTAGTTTGCCAGGGGAAAAATTAAGGGGATGGTAGATACTAAAAAGAAGGGGGAATGACTCATTAAGGATAAAAGAAAATATCTAAATATTTCAGAATGAGTCCATAGATCTGTACACAATTGGCTAAAATAAATTCCATTGCCTTTTGGTCAGGGTGTGTCTACAGTTAGGTCCAGAAAGCATATAGCACAGAGGTCACACAAAGTACATGGTCTTCCTCAGTTATGGCAGGTTAGAACTAGCTTTGCTAAAATACAACATCCAGTTTGGAATCTCCCAAGGCAGTGCTAACATAAGTGAAGACGTTTTATAATATTTTGGAGACGTAGTGTTTTGATGTTAACTTGAAATAGCTATATACTAATTAATTCATTAATTAAATCTACTATTGCTTAAACTTGATTGAAAGACTTCATCTTCTGTTGTTTTTATTAATGTAAAAAAATTTGTGTGTGTGTATATGTGTTCCATTCTATCAGTAGATGAACATATTAGTATTCTTCTGTGATTTAAGTCTACTTCTTTTAGGCAGGAGATAAAGATCTTACACACTCATATTTTAAAAGGGCCCAGCATTTCAGATTTTAAGCCCCAAACAAATTTTGTTACATATTCAGAATGGAGGTCATACACGCGGGTGCGTGCACACACACACACACACACACACACACACACACACACCCTTATTTGAATTGCAGTGAGGTTGAAATGGGGGAAGAATAACTTTTCCAAGTAATGGAAAAAGTGCTGAATTGAGTTTGTTAGTTTCTCATTTGTTTACTTTTGTATACAACTCGCATGACTATGGACTATGAATAGACAATTGGCATGAGGTTTTGGTAACTCAGGCCTTTCCTTCATACCACAGGCCCACCAGTTTATTCAGCAATAATATGGGGCTAACCCTTTCAATAAAAACTAAATGGGTTAACATATATAACTGCTCAGAATAGTATTTACCATTCTTGTTTTTATCATTATTCTATTTCAAAATTGGTGCTCATATAGACCTTGATATTTTCACATTGAATTTTCTTAAGCGTTTCAGTTAGTTGAAATTTCTCAGACTCTGATAAGCAATTTGCCATTATTGATATATATTACTGATGAAAATTTTTGGTGACTTCTTGTTACTTTATTTGGAAGTTTGTTAAGAGTGTATCACAGCCTGCTGATGCAGGGGACACGGGTTCGTGCCCCTGTCCGGGAAGATCCCACATGCTGCAGAGCGGCTAGGCCCGTGAGCCATGGCCGCTGAGCCTGCGCTCCGCAGCGGGAGACGCCACAGCAGTGAGAGGCCCGCGTACCGCAAAAAAAAAAAAAAAAAAAGAGTGTATCATAGTTGTTAGCCTGCTGTCATTATACTTGAGAGTTGAATTTTATTAATTCTCCAAAGTCATATATGTAAGTGCAGAAAATCTGAGAAATCCGAAGAAGCGAAAACAAAAATTAAATAAATAGCTCACATCTTTATCACTGGAAAGTAACCCTAAGAAACTTTCAAAGTCACCTTTTTCAGGATCCTCTTACAGATATAATTTATACAGTGAATTGTATAACTATTAATTTTCAACATATTGTTTTTTTTCCCCACTCAGCTTTATACTGAATGTCTCTTTTTATCATGATAAAGAGTTTAGGTTTCTGATAAATATTCTATGCCTTGATTTCTCACAGTATTGAGACCACAGTGGGTTTTATGGATGAACCAATAAAGAAATAAAGGACCTCGTACTTCTCCTTGCTCCTGTCTGTCCAGTCCTCCAGATATCATTTACCATGTTTAACTTTTCCTAGCCTTTAATCAGCTTCTGATTTAATTTATTTACTATGATTGTTGTTTACAGTTTATCTCTCTCAGACTGTAAACTTTGCAAGGGAGACAAGATTGGATTTTTTCATTGATTTCTTGACTACCTGAAACAGTGCTTGATACATAGTAGCCATTCAGTAAATGTTTGTGGAATAACCAAATGGATCATTTCAAAAAATAGTAAACACCTTTCAGTTAATTAAGCAAGAACTGTAAATATGTTGAGATACTTGCATAGATGGGATGCCAGGTAACCAAGTCTAAGAAAAGGCAGGAAATAAAGAAGCGTCTGAGGGCATGAGGCGGGGTGCGGAAAATGCAGCATCTGTCTCAGAGTGAGGATGGTCTGCGTGACGGTAGCCGTTACTCCTGTTGCCACAAAGCTGCAATTGTTAATTTCCAGCCTAGTCCTGGCATTGTTGGCTAGAGATTCAGAGTTCTTTGAGAGATTGCTAGCTTGGGGAGACTCAATTCCATTACCTGAAATCTGGTTATACAAGTGAGAAGGGGAGGTGCAAACCTGGTCTTCTTGGCTTCCAAACTGACAGGCAGCCAAAGTGAATTACTCTACCTGTAAGAATACAGAAAATTCAGAGTAATTTCATTCCATTAAAAAAAAGTCATTTTAAAAATAGTTAACATGACATGTTAACTAATAAGTTAACACGACATATTAACTTATTAACACTTAAAAAAATATTTAAATACTCATTTTAGTAGATTTAATCCTTCCAAAATCAGTCTGTGCTGCTTCTCTACAGGTTTAAATATATCTGTTTGTCTCAGGAGATAAGATATCACAGTTGATTGCATGATTTATATTTAAATGTAGTGATTTATTAATACTTATTGATTATTGTTTGTTCTAATATTTTAATCTGCTCTAAGAAGGACATCCATTTTGTTGCATGTAGTCAATTCAGTGAAATTCAACCATTTATTGACCCCATCCGTTTTACGTGTGTAGTATATAACTTTATCACATCATTAATTTTGACCCTTCTAAAAAAGATGTTCTTGGAGTCTGGGACAGTGTAGTATGAAAAATTAAATTAAATATGTATGTATATATATGTCTATAGTTTTGATGTGTGAAGTTTCTTTTTCCTTAGGATATTATGGATTTTTTCCTTTTGAGTTTTTAGCTCTCTTTTTATCACATTATTTTTCATATATGATCCAGTCGTGCTCAGATGTCATAAACTGAGAATTCTCTTTCCCTCCGCCTCCAATTTACATAAGTCTATTTCTTCCAAATGTAGGTATATGTGTGTATACACATTACATACATACATACATTTGGGAGAAAAATATATTTGAAATTACAAATAATAAAATACATCATAGTTTATATGAAAAGTTTTCTTTATAGAGATATATTTACTTCTAAAGATAAGGACAGCTTTTTATACAGCAACATTTCAATATTATTTCCTCTGAAAAAGGATAAAAAAAAGACCCTGAACATAATTCTGACAACCACTTGCACTCTAAAAACCTCTTGCATTATCTTATTTTGTAACCAAAATGGATATTTATGAAAATTTAATGCAGATAATAGCATAGCATTACACATCAATGAGGACACCAATCATGTGTAAAAATATGAAATGAAAGGACTGTAATTTAATGGACAACACAAAAATAACAGTCTTATTCTTGCACTTAGCCTGGTTTCCCATGGAAACAAGAATAATAAAACTACCAAGTGCTCTCATACTCTAGATAGCAAATGGAAGTTAAATAACAACTATTATTATTAGGCTGTCAGTCAGACTGTCAGTCTCTGTAATGTTAATGACTTTGGCCTTAGCAGCCAGTTTCAGCAAAGTTTACAATGATCTGGGTCTCAGTGCTGACTAAGAATATAAAACGTCAAGAAAATAAAAACAAATCTATCACTGAGATGTACAAAGAACAAGTGACAAGAGGATGTTAGGAACTTAGCATTTATTCTTCATTTTATACTACGTATAGATGCCAAATTTTGAAACAAATTGTATGCATGTCCCCTTTTTTGCAGATTATGTGAACCTTTTTAAAGATGCATACTGAAAAGAAATTTAATAAAATACATTACCCTTCTAACATATTTGCTTTCCATGTGAAAATATGCCCAGCAAATTCATTGTAACTGCCTATGTAAAAAGTTCTTCAGTCTTTCTACTGAAGTTCCCTGTACCATCTCGCTTATCAGAAATTCTGCGGAAATCAGCTATGAAAACCATTTTTTTTCCTACTCATTTTACTGTTTCCTTGGCCCACATCAAAACCATTGACTGTCACTAATTTTCAGCACAGTCCATGCCATCAAACAATACCTATCTGCCTCTTATTGTGAAAAACCTCGTTCACTGTCACTTTTCAATGTCACTGATTTATTTGAAAACTGCCTTGTATTTTCCTTCTCAAGCTCTTTCTTATCTCTCTTAGTGTGTAATAATTACCATAAAGGAAAATGTAGAATACCAATTTTTAAGTTTTTCATTCTCATCATTCTCCATGCTTTTAATATAATTACGTGTATCACCTAACAGTTAAATCTACAAATTGCATTTTCACAGCAACAAAACCAAGACTCTTCCAAAACTCTTTAATTCAGAAAGCTGTGTTTTGCTTAATAGAAGCATATATATTTTTTCTTATCTAAGAAAATCTGTATGTGTAGGATTGGTGTGTCTGTTAAGTTTTTTGCTTTTGCTTTTTGTTTTATGTATTTCTATTTTTTGAAAGAGCAGCTTAAAGCATTCTGCAATAGTTGAGTCTGTGGAGTATGGTGTTTGATTCGCTTTGTCACTTACAGCCTTTATGTTTGTCCCATTCCCTTCCATTGACTCCTCATGATACTCACTTTTCATTCTTTGCTTCTTAGATTAAATGCCACCATCCCAGAAATCCCTTCTCTGGTTGCCTTCTCTCCGTAATTATTATCTATCAGCACATTCTTAATTTCACTTCTTGTTATTACAGTTTACCTGTACTTTTATAAATCTTGTTTACCTGTTTGAATGTGGAAATCGGTGGAAAAACACCTGGCCTGGAATAGCTAGATCCATCCTCTCAAAATGTTGTGTCAAAATCTATTGAGAGAGATTAATGATGCCTTTCAGCACATGAATACTATTCATTTACACATTTATTTAATGATAATATTTATCCAAGTGTTACTTTATGCAAAGAACTGGCTTCACTATACTGTGGTCAAGGTATGCAATTTAGATAAGAAGACACATGGTTTTTGAAGGGAAAAAATGAGATGCTAGCAGGCAGTTTCTCTAGAATGTGATAAGTGCTATGGGAGCATATGGGGAGGGTCAGAAAAAACTTCAAGGAAAAGACTTGCAAGCCAAATCCAGAAATGGGGCAGGATTTATCTAGGTAATAAGCAAGAGGAAGATCTTTCCAGAGAAAGGGAAGTGCATTTACATAAAATTGACATTAGGGAATGTTTAGGAAACTTACACAGTTGAGTACAACTAGATTATAGTATACAGGGCTGAATGGCAAAAGATGAGCTGGAGAGGTAAACCAGTGTCCTACCGTGACAAGTCCCGTAAATCACGTGAAGTTAGGGTGTCTTTTATTGTCATCTACCAAAATTGTATGGGAATATTAGAAAATGGTGACTTATCTTTTAGAGTAAATCATTCAATATAAGGACCACATCAGGGAAGAGAGAGCTAGACTTTTCATTCTATTTCTCATATGTATACATCACGCTTGCTTTACAAATAAAAGCTAAGAGCATCACTGGATACTGGGTCTTGATGTATGTGAAGGACAAGGTGGATTTTTGGTGCATTTCTTCAGTGTTAGGCAACACAAGCTTTCTGAATTTTCTGTAACTATCTGTATATGATGAATAAAGGTTATTTCAGTACTTCAGAGCAGTTTCTGTACTAAAGAGCGGTTTCACTTACTAGCTGAGATTTTTCGCAAACCTAACTCATTCAATTCCATACCATCTCATATAGAGTTCTTAGCACGGACATTTATTAACATTTGAATAGCATCGAGGCATAATCCATCTTATGATTAAAGATTTGTATAGCTTGTAAGTGCTTGAAGCTTCTGAAACAATCTTCTCATTTGTAAAATAAATATGCTTTTTGGTCAACATCTGCTCCTAGTTACTGGGATAGAGCCAGCATCAGAAATCAGATCTCCTGAATTTCAGTACAGCGTTTCTTCTATTACATCATAATACCTTTCTCAGTAGCTGGCTAATGTATGAGAGATAGGATAATAGCTCCCAAGTTTATTTTTCTTTCTGTAACAAAAAGAAAATGGATGGGGAAATTGAAGTAACTTTTATAAATTTTACTGTAAGTAACTGTTATTTTAGTTTGTGATGATAGCAAGTAAGGATTCAAATACTACATTGATTGACTCTATCCTGAGGTATAAGCTATTGTCTTTAAAAAATATAAAAAGGGACTTCCCTGGTGGTGCAGTGGTTGGCAGGGGACACGGGTTCGTGCCCCGGTCCGGGAAGATCCCACATGCCGCGGAGCGGCTGGGCCCGTGAGCTATGGCCGCTGAGCCTGTGTGTCCGGAGCCTATGCTCCGCAATGGGGGAGGCCACAACAGTGAGAGGCCCGCGTACCGCAAAAAAAAAAAAGAAAAAAAAAGAAAAAGAAAATATAAGAAGCTATCAATTTGGTTGGCATACATTTGCGAAATTCAAAGAGTTGTATGAAAAGCCTGCATCAGAAATAGTTCTACAACAGAATGATTTAACGTAGACATAAGATCAGTGCATTTATTTTCAGTAAACATACTTGCCGTCTAAAATTTCCCACAGTGTAAAAGCAGAGCAGATTAGTTCAGAATCTTGCATCTAATGAACTGATATCAAAAACCATTAGTTTACTTTGCTGTGTTCAGCTTTGGTGTGAGAGCAAAAAGATGCTTTTCTTTTTTTAAACTTTGATGTGATTTGTTTCCAATGCCTATTTATTTTATTTCATTTTTACATAATGGTGCTCACTCTTTGCTATATTTCATTTTGGTAGCAATGGTTTTGCTAATTTAATGTTTGAAATGGAAAGTCTAATAGGCATGTGGTTATCTACTATATAAACTTACACTGCAAAGAGAGGTATTAAATTCATAGATGCACAGATACACAAAATACAGAGTAATCTAGGTGGTTTACCTGTGACTGAATCAAATAGGAAAATAGCCCACAGAAACACATCGGAGCTTTTGGGGGGAAATGCAGCTACATAAATGATGTTAGAGAAGTTGGAATAATGATTGGACTTTCTTAATTAGTTAATATGAAACTCTGATTATCTCTAGGTCTGTGACCTTTGTTTGTTGTTGCCTTTTAATCACTATGCAGGGACCCCTCTGAGAATTAAATTACTCTTTACTATAAGACTGGTTGTTTTCACTTAAATATTTTAAAATATTTAATATATTAAATTAATTCACAATGATTTTTATAAAGAAAATTTTAATGTTCCTTAAGTATAAAACATGTTGCAGTATTTGATATTTAATGTAATATAAACGTCATCAGTTTTAAGGCACACCAATATTTTATGTAGCACAAGGAAAGAGTGTAATTGTTACACATACTGATTGTTACATACATCTCAATTTCACAGATGTTTAAATCGTGAGGTGCGTTTAGAATACATGTAAGCTTAATTAAACAAAAACAAAAGGAATCTGCCTTCTTCAGACTGTTCATCAATGTTAATAATTTTGGAATGTCTGAAACAAGTCCCTAGTAGGTATAGCAGATGGCGGCAAAGAGACATGATCTATCTTGTTTGGTGTTATAGAAGGAGCAAGCCATTAGTGATGGGCTGTGCTTTATATTCTTTACAGTACTAAACTTTTAAAGGCTGGGGTAATGTTCCTTTGATAGTCACATCAGCCAGGCACTGAGTCTCACAAAGCCTTTTGTTATTGCACACCAAGGAGGAAAGGATTTATAATCCTTCATAAATATGGCAAAAGGTATTGCATTAGAGCTGTCAGCAGTCCAAGCAAGCTTTAGAGAAAAGATTGCAAAGTCTACCGTCTCTGTATTGGTCAGGTTAGGTTACACTTTACTGTGGTAACATCCTACCATAGCTCAGTGGCTTAGTACATCAAAATTGAGTTTCTTGTTCACCTAAAAACAATGAAGGTTTTGAGATTTTCCCAGGATAGCTCTCTTTAGCATAGTGATTAAAGATTCAGGTTTCCTCTGGCTTTTGATGCTACAGTTTCCTTCTGTGGCCTCTGAGGTGGTTACAGAGAAAACAGAGGGAGCCAGGGAGCTACAGTGGAGCATGTATTACATCCATTCAGATTGGCCAGAACTTTTCACATGACCATGGACTAACGAAAAAACCATCTGGGGGGCTTCCCTGGTGGCGCAGTAGATGAGAATCTGCCTGCCGATACAGGGAACACAGGTTCGAGCCCTGGTCTGGGAAGATCCCGCATGCCGCGGAGCAAGTAGGCCCGTGAGCCACAAATACTGAGCCTGCGCGTCTGGAGCCTGTGCTCCGCAACAAGAGAGGCCGCGACAGTGAGAGGCCCGCGCACCGCGGTGAAGAGTGGCCCCCGCTCGCCGCAACTAGAGAAAGCCCTTGCACAGAAATGAAGACCCAACACAGCCAAAAATAAATAAATATATAAATTTAAATCATATGGGCTTCTAAGAAGACCTCTGCTTAAAAAAAAAAAGCCATCTGAGAAGTGTAGTGTAAGTCATAGATCTTTAGTAATCACTAAATTTCCAAAATCTTTCAGTAAAACTCTTTCTTCCAACATTTATCTATTAGGAATATTTTTATAATACATTGTTCTAATGCTAATAAGTAATGACATCTAGGGTAAGATGGTAAGATGTATATAATTATACAAAAAGAAAAAAAAAATCTTCCCTCAGGCCTCTGGTAAATTTACTTTTTTTCTCCCACCCTTTTCCTCACTTTGAACGTAAGTCACACTTCTACTGCCAAGTACCAGGCTTTCAGAATAACACAGATTTATTTATATTTTGTGTTTCTCCTGTCAAGACTATGTCCACTTTGAGACCAGGGTCTAGATATGGTTCATTTGTGTTTCTCCGCAGTCTGTTACTGAATCTATTATAGTACACATTCAGTAAAACACAGTATTAAATTTAATAGATTTTTTTCCTTAACTCCAGTTGCAGTCCTCCTTTTTTTAAATTTACTTTTTGGGAAAATTAAGTTCCAGTTCTCTTGATCCTTTTACCACATATAAATTATCTCAAATTGAAATAATTTTATTAAAGAGGATGAACATCGAAAATTATGAGTTATGTACATCTGACAAAATAGAAGGAAATTATTGACTGGCCAAATTCATCGTAATAGCAAGTAGTCATAATTGAGAAAGTTGCAGTTATCTAGGAATGTACAGACTTGAGTTCACTATTGATAACGTTGTGTGAACTTGAAAGGCTAATACAAATTCGCCGGTTCTCAATCACTCTTCAGCTGAAAACTCATGAGAATTTTAGTTCTGCTTTAGAGTAACGTAGGTATGTTCTCCATGAGTGAGACTTACATGACATATATTATTATTAGTGCTAATGATATATATTGGGCACTATTATAATTTATACTCAGATAAAATAAATTTAAGAATTATGTGCAATCTTAATCTTTCAGATAACAGGAGAAATGGGGTTAGTGTTACTTTATATTGTCTATTATGGACAAATGGAACATTCTTTTTAAAAATAATAATGCAGGACTTCCCGGGTGGTGCAGTAATATAGGTATTATTAATATCCCTCTTTCACAATTGAGGAAACTAAGGCACAGATGGAGTAAATTGACCAAGGTCTGGGTCTTCATGGTGTGAGTTTTTAAAAATTATATAATTTATTATTATTATTTTTTATATATACTTTAATATCTTAAGAGTGAAAAACAAAAGTGGTCTGATAAAATATTCAGGTAGGAAACTGCCTACCATTTTGATCATATAATTCAATAAATAGTAGAAAGTAGTGGATGGGTATTATTCCATTATATATATGTATACATATATGTGTGTGTGTATATGTGTGTGTGTGTGTATATATATGTATGTATATACACACACACACACACACACACACACACACACACACACACACACCCCACATATTCTTTATCTGTTTGGCTGTTGAGGGACACTTGAGTTGCTTTGTAAACTTTGTTGGCTATTGTAAATAGTGCTGCTGTGAACATTGGGTTGCACGTATCTTTTCAAATTTTCCAGATATATACCGAGGAGTGGAATTGCTTGATCATATGGTAGTTCTGTTTTTAGTTTTTTTGGGAACCTCAGTATTGTTTTCCATAGCATTTTCCATATTTCTATCTTTCAATCCTTAAATACGCTGTATCACTCAGTCTATTTTTCTTTGATTTTTGGCATAAAGTTTTTTATACTATTCTCTTAGTATACTTTTATGCATCATAGATACATGGAAATATACTAATTTTATTTCTCATATTAGTAAAGTATCTTTTATTTATTTCTTTTAAAATCACTCCAATGACAAATTTCTCAATATTATTTACCATTTCAAAAAACTACCTCTTTTTACCTTTTTTTCTGTTGTCTTTATGTTTTCAATTTTCTTGATTTCTTCCCTATTCCCTTTTTTTCTGTTTGATTGGAAAGGAAAAAGGAAGCATTCTCTATTTGCATATAACATTGTTGTCTACGTTTAGAAAAAAAATAAAAATTATGAAAAAAAATGAACCAGATCTAGCTATTGGGTTTAGTGTGTATAGATATAGGTGTGTGTGTGTGTGTGTGTGTGTGTGTGTGTGTGTGTGTGTGTATATATATATATTCCTGTATTATAACAACAAAGATTTGGAAAGTAAAATTAAAATACTATTTATAATAGTATCAATAGTAAAATATTTAGGGGTAAAGCTAACATGAGAAAAAAATCAGGCTAAAATTACAAATCATTGATGAGAGAAATCAAAGAAAAATAGATTGAGTGATATACTGTTTTCAAGGATTGAAAGATATAACATTGTTAAGATATCAGTTTTCTCCAAATTCATTTATAGTTTCATTGCAAACTCAGTTGAAGTCCTAGCCTGAGTCCTTCACTGTAACTCCCTTCAGAGACTGGAGTGCATTGGCTGTGCACCAAGCCTAGTACAGCGAGGGCAGCTTTCCTTGAGGAAGTTGCCAGTTAAAGGCATCGTAATTGCCTATGGTCAGGCCTGAAAAATCACACAGGATTTTAGCCAGGAGCCAGACTCCACATGCTTCATAAAAATTTTGTATTATTTTTATTTATTTCATTTTTATTAGATTTTGTGATATTTATAAGGTAATGAATAGCTTCCCATTATTTTGTAGACCTGATTCTAAACATATGTATGAGAATTACCTGTACTTTTGGAGGAACTCATTGGGAAAACTGAAATCAGGACATGTAGCATCTCTTTAGGATCATTCTTAGATAACTTTTTCAACTTAACATACGACTCTAATCTATTCAGATTTTCTTCACCTTCTTAAATAAATTTTAGAATTTTATATTTTATTAGGGTTTAATAAGGGGAAAAGGAGCACTTTATTCACCTCAAATATCAAGTATTTTAATATAGGGAATTAGACGTGTATGCATTCTTTAGAAGGACATGGAGGCCGGCATTGACCATCTCAGCTTCCTGTACCAGCAACACAGAGGATTCCAGAAAGTTCACCTAGAAGTGGTTGAGACCCTCCTGCCTGCTGTCCTTGAACATGTCTGCCTGCAAACTGCCTGCAGGGAATACGACGTTGCCTGTTTTTCCACCTTTTGTATCTCACATGAGGGCCTCTCCTAGGACGTAGATAGGAATAAAGACATGAGAGTATGAAAATTTACGACAGATATTGTGAGGATCAAAACAAAGTGACAAGAATTGTGAAAAGAAGGTGTGATGCTTTATTGGAGAACTGGACAGTGGAGTTAATAAAACAAGATTGCCCCGAATTCCATGATCTTACATTCTAGCCAACAAGGGTAGATTCTATGCCTGTGGGACTAATAAGCTTTGCTTTATGCGTGGGCCTGAATAGTAAGAGATCCAGGCAAAGCCTAAGCAAGAGAAGGAGTTAACACGTTCAGTTAATTACCACCATGAGGAAAAAAAAAAACAAACTCAAAGCAACACTTCAACAGATCATTAATCAACACTGTCATCTTTCTACCTAGAGAATAATATTAGGATTAATAAATTCATAAATACAAGGAAAATTGCTAAAGAAAATCAACCAAAAGTCACTGTTACTCAATAAGAAAAGAAGAGATATTTTAGATATTATTTTGAAGATTAATATAGTACTCTACATGAGATGTCGGTCCAGAATAACATGTTTTTCAAAGATGTTTTTGGATTAAAAATTGCATTGCTTAGTAGAAGTAAAAGAGGAATGCCAAACAAGATATTCAAATTACTTAAACATATTTAGGTGGCCCACATTAAAAATAGACTTCTTCTTCTTCTTCTTTTGTATTCAAGCATCCAGTGCAGAAACTTGGCCATTGTTTTATTTTGTACTAGACTTTTGCCTTTCATCTTATTCCTCTAAAAATCTGTTTCATGACATAGCTCTCCATTTGTCAGGTCTATCTGGGTAATGCAAGTTAGTTAAATTTCAGCAGAACATGTAATTACTGTTGGGAGTCCCTCTGCAAGATTTTCAGTTTCTCTTTAGGGATTTAGAACTGAACAATGAATAATTTTGGTTTAATTAAAATTCAAGTATCAAATCCCTCAAGGTTCATTTTACAGAAACCTGCCAATCAGTCAACTGACAGACTCATAAAACTTTTGCTGACTCTGTGACTCTCTTCTCCCCAACGTTACAACCCCCCAATGAAGAACTTTTGTTTGCTGACATTTCATCCCACATATCTTGCAACTTGGAAATCTCATAATGAAAGAAGTGACATACTGTTCCAAATTAATGAGTTATGTGCAGCAAGCACTATAGTCCTAATTTTCAGTAGTCTCTCTTGGATGATATGACAAAGTGGTGAATTTCTTTCTCCTTTCAATATTTTAATATATATTATATATATATATATTTATATATAGTTGCATTAAACTTGAAAAGTAAGTGACCCAACTGAAACTAATAGCACGTGTAAGATTCAGTCACTTAAATTTTCAATAAGTATATATTTACAACCTGTGTTGTAGGCAAGCTATCTGATGAAAGTGCAAAAGAGAATAATACAAACATGTTTTCTGTTGTAACAGGCCTAATAGGCTGGTGGGGAAAGCAAAAAATTTAATAAGAGGATACTGTAATGTGAGAGGGATGTATTGACTAGGAGAGTGAGGAGTATGACAAGATGACCCCCAGTGAGAAAGGATCAAGGAAAGTTTAACTGATTGTGAGCTGACACTTGAGGAATGAGTAGGAGTTTAGCAAGTAGAGATTGTGAACATGTTGCTATATGCCTTAGAGATGTGTTGTGTGGGGGCGGGCGGGGGGCATATGGAGAAGGAGAGGATTATCCTGGTGAAAGAAACAGTATGTGATGTTCATGCTTAGACGAAGCACAATACTTTATAAGAACTAAAATATATTTCCTAGAGATTAAGAGCTACAGGGGATCCAGATTAGTGTAAATAAATAAATAAATGCCTTAAAAAATATAGGCTTTGTTTTAAGGAAAATGAAAGGAATTGATTTTTAAAGAGAGAGGTGACAAATATTACTTAGAATTATTGTCCATCTTATTGATATGCTCTCCATAATCATAGAAAGTATATTAGATTTCACTTATAGAATGACCAGCAAAATGCAGAATTTGATATTGGTTGTAAGTGAAGACTGTGTGTATTTATAAATTTCACACTTGGAAAATATGGCCACAGTTTTCTTCCTACTTCCACCCAGGCCCATGTTTGCACCTACTATGGATATAAATACAATAATAAATATAACAGTGTCCTAGGTAGGGCATATTTTACACAAAAATGCCATTTGGCATAAAGACAAAGGAATAAACAGTTATAAATCCATTGAATATTTAATTTGGTAAATAACAAACGTAAGTATGAGTAAATATTTTATCTTCAGAGAAGTCGTTGAAGCATTCAAGTCAGATGCCCCATTTGAGTCCTGCTACCAAAATAGGAAAGCAAAGGTCCTGTTCAAGAGAAGAGTAAAAAGGAATTGAATATAAAGAGCATAAAAATGCCCCCCCTAAAGTGACATAGATGTCATCTGTGGTCAAGTTGTGAAAATCCACGAATGTCACACTGAAGAATTGGAGGGTCTTCAACATAAGTTAAAATTAATGTGGATCGTATTGTCTTTCATACCTGAGAAGTTTTAGTAGGACCATCTTGTTTATGCATCAGGTTAATATTCAAGAAAGGTAAAGAAATGTAAAGAGATAAGATTTAAATCCAATCATAATTTCATCATCTATGATCAAAATATAATAAAAATTTTAATCTGTATTCTTAGTAATAATAATGTGTCCTACATATGGGCAGAACAAGAAAAGAGTAATGCAGCTTCTGATGTATCCTAGATGTGGAACTTGAATTATAGAAGAATGGCATATTTATAGTAACTATAGAGTAACAAAGGCATGTTTCTAAGTGTATTACCTATGTTACTAATTCTAATACAGATTTTTTTTTGTTTTTTTGATGTGCCAAGCACTGTTGAAGAGATTTTGCCTGGGTTATCTAATTTTTCTTCAAATCTAATTAATTTTTTTCCTATCCACATTTTATGAATGAAGGTTCTAAGGTATAAAACAGTTAAAAAATTTTCCCAATTCCCACAATGCTGGATGCAGAATTCTGAGCAAGAATTGAAGTAACCTAAAATCAGTATTTTTATTTTCTAAATATACTACTTTGTAGTAAAACTAGAAAGCCAGCTTATAATGGTTCTTGAGAGTGCAATATTAAATTTTCAGGAATTTTCTAAATCATCTTGGTAACTTGAAATCACCTGTGGTGGAGATATTTAAACCACAGAAACCTACCAGGTTTCAAACAAGGTTCATTGTTTGGAGAGCTGGTTATTAAACATTTACTGGCATGCATATAGATATATTGAGCCTCATTGGTTATGATTGGAGGAGAAGCAAACCAAAGTAGGGTCACAGGGTCTGTCAGTCTATATGTGTATATTCTGCAGAACACTGAGAAATCACTTCTGGTTTTCTGTGATGAATAGAGCTCGGGAGATGAATTATGTAAATCATATACACTTTAATTTAGAGTGTAGATGTCTGGACAGGCCCACACTGTGTGAGGGGGTTGGAGGGACGAGGGAGGTAATGGTTAAGAGGAAGGCAGGTTACTTGACTAGAGGCAGAAGAATTTGGTTTTGTAATAAAAAAACATAAAGCAAGTACATTGCATCAGAGTCTATCAGAGTAAGGTTGTGACTGTTATTGGAATGTCCTGAATATCAGTGACAATTTTCCTCCCCGGTGAAATGTGCACATGAGACAAAAGAAGGTGAACTGAAGCAGGCTGCTAAAAATAGAGGTGTTGCACTCTGGGAAGTCACTGCTGACCAGGAGAAAAGCTCTGATCTGAGAAGTTCAAGGAAATGAAAAAAAAAAAAGAACCGTACAGAAAATCTACCATGGCCTTGAAATCTGGATGTTTGCTTCTGATTACCTGCAGCAAGTAGTCTGCCAGGTATTTCTTCAGCCAAGATGAGTTTATTCAGGATCAGCAGAGAATTGCAATTCAGGGTCTGAAACTATGGCGAGCCGTGTGCAAAACCCCACTGGGCAAGAGAAGGAGAAGGCTTTTATAGGGAGGAAAAGGACGTTGGGAGGGCCATAGTAAACAGAGTCCAGGACTTTTCACTGGCTGAGTCCTTGCCAGTAAAGAAGAGGCGTCTTTCTCCTTGCTGTTGAGATTGGCTATTGTGCAGGGCCTGAGAGCTCCCCTTTCTGGTCTCCTGCTCTATTTAATTGAGGTTTCTGTTTATTATTTGTTTTTTACATTTCTTTCCTTTTCTTGCTGAACTCTGGGTTGTAGGAACTCAGAATAGACACATCCCTTGTCTTTATTAGCACTTTAATTTCAGACTAACTCTACTTGTAAGAGGAAACACCACAATTTTATAAAACAATAGAAAAAAATATTTACTATTCTCAGAATAATCTATTTAAGCTAAAGTTTACAAAGTTAAAAGTTTAATATGATCATTAGAGTTGTTTGGCATCTAGATGTATTTAGATTTCAAATTCACCTGCTGATTATTGGGAAACTTCTAGTCATTTGATTCGTAAATTAGATTTAGCCTATTAAGTTCCTTCATCATGAAGTTGAACATAATTTGCTTGTTCACACAGAAGTATGGTTTTTCCATGCAATAATATTGAATCTTTATAATTAGCAATTATTAAAATAAATACTCCTTTTAAAAGACCCTCTTGATCCAAGAACTGATTACTATGGCATTATTCAACGGTGGAAGAGCTATTTAACAAATTATTATTTATCAATGTCTCTGTATCTAGATAGACAGCAAAAAGTTTATTAGGTCTTTGAATTCAAATTCATGGAATATACATGTTCTCATGTTGCATATTAGGAACAGAAATTGTAAAAATAGAGTGTTTTCTTTTTCTACCATCCTAATATTTTTGACACTATACTTTTTTTTATTAATATCTGACACTATATTTGAGTAGCATTTTGGAGCTTACTCGATGCTTTCACATTCAGAAACTTGCTTGTTGGTCATACGTATTCTGTGAGATAGCAAAGTAAATATCAAATAGAGACTTCGTAAATGAAGAAATCAAGACACAAAATATTAAGAAACTCTCCCCCAAAATCATCACTACGGAACTACAAGCAAATTTATCTTCTTTTATATAACCCCCTTTTCCCACGGTCTACCATGAGAATGTGTAGCCTGAGTTTGTGCATCTGTGTTGTACTTGTTGTTTGACTTTTACATATTGTCATCAGAAAGGGAAAAAGAGGGAGCAGAAGAAAATTAGAATGGAATGGAACAATAATAACAACACTGAAAATGAAAGAAAGAAAAGGAAAAAATTTTGAGTTAGATATTTCTGTAATTCAGCATTGCATAGTGACTGGAAATGTTTGCTGTTTGTAATTAAAAGTCCAGTTGGAAATTGTCCTGTATTTGTTTCCTGGACCAGTTTCTTTGTGAGTTTAATCAAAACTGTTTGTTTGTTTGTTTGTTTTTTAAGTTGTAGCAAGAGTAACAGTTTGTGAAGCAAACGTTGCTGAGCAGCAGTGTTCCTTTTATTGCAGCATTTCTCTAAAAACTGAGTAAATTAGAATTTACTCCACAATAATGGATGAAATAGATAGATACACTTTGATCCAGAGGGAGTAGAAGATATGCAGCATTATCCCCATATGCTTTTTGAAAATTCTGTTATTTATTTTAGTATTCAAACAAAGAGTAATTTGTAAAAGTTGTATGTTCTGCAGTCATTTGTCGAGTTGCTAAAGCTCACTGATTTCTTTAGGGACAGCTTCAACTGCCATGCCATTCAGGACACACCCAGAGGGCAGCTCATTTGACAGTTGTTTGGGGAAACATATTTGTCTGAGTATCAATTTCCTGTCACCTTACATGCTATCTCTCTGAATTATTAAAGCAATTGTAAGAATGGAGAACACAGTGATTTTTCAAGATGCAGTATTCCCTGTGCTTTATTTGACTATAATAAAAATAAGACTTTCTCCTAAAGCTATGATCCATTAAAGCTTGTATTATTTGGTCACTATTTCTTGAGCCATCGTCTTTTATAAATGTCTACCACTAGGATAGGACTTCCTTCTAAAAATGAGACATAAAGTCTCACATATTATTTAGTAGCTTAATGCTTCATAAAAAAGTGAATACTTATTTTTGCAGCAGTTTGATTTTACAGAGAAGAATAAACAACAGACAAATTAAATGACTCTCCAAAATCATCCAGGTAATTTAGTGGCAAAGAGTGGAGAGGTATTCAGAGTTTTTACTTGTCTCTGCTCCTTACTGTGTGACCTGAAGAGCCTTGAACATAGAGTTCTTACAGATTCTATTGCATTTTGTTCAGAGAGCATAGACTCTTGTTGATAACTTTGCATTTATTGATATTCCCTTTGTGGTATAAGTATATACTTGTATATATATATGTATATGTATATAAAGATAATGTGTTCACTACTTGTTTTGTGCAGGATTCTATGAATCACTTATTTTTTTAATGGTTAAAATAGTAAATTTTATGTTAAGTATATTTTATCACAATAAAAAAAATTAAAAATAAAGAGTCTGGCCCTAAATAGCTTTATCTGCAGCCACAAATTCCCTTCCTTCTCACCAGCACGTACCTTGCATTCCACTCTGCTATTGAACTGTTTGACCTGTGAAGGTACAACGTACTTTCAAGCTTTCCTGGCTTATGAATGTCTTTTAAATACTATGTTGATTGTGTTAAATCTTTGAATCTTAACTACCTTGTTTTGTTTTTGAACTACAAGATTATGAGCCAGGATTATAATTTCTTCCTAAATAGTTACTTTTTATCATTAAGGAAATAATTCATTTTATTAGCCTTTTTCCTACAATCTATTTTTATTAATATGGCATCAACAAGATTTTTGTTAGTATTTCTGATATGCATTCTATACCCTTACATTCAATTTTTCTGTATACATTCATACTCTCCGTATATCTTTTTTAAAATTATGTACTAGGATTTAAAAAATATGTATTGTTAGTATCATTTTTGAGGAGGTGCTTTTAATATTTCCATTTATTTAGTTGCAGGTATAATTGAAGTCATTTCTTTCATCTTATTTTGTACTTTCTACTTAGTATGCTTTTCTTTTATCTTCTTTTTCTCCTTTCTCCTATACAATTTATCAAGTTTTCTTCATTACCTTAATTTATTCTACTGTTTTGCAATTTATACCTTATCCTTCTATTATTTATATAGCTAAACTAAACCTTTAAGATTTTAATAGATATGCGTGATTTATCACAGTCCAATGATATTATCTCTCAAAAGCATTATTTCTGTTTCTCCCCAGCCCCATAATATTCTCCTTGTTTAGTTCTATCGTACTCTTAAAGATCCACAAATAAACATTTTTGTTGTGAATTTATAATCAGTGTTTACAGACTTTTAGTCTGGTAGACTTTATCGAAATTTTCAGATACATAACAAAACAAAAGGGTAATAAAATGAACCCCTATGTAACTGTCACCAAGCTTTAGCTTTCTAGCATTCTTATTTATGTGTTCTTCACACAGTGTTTTCTGCTGCAGTATTTTAAAGCAACTGCTAACATTCACATCATTTCGCCATAAACATTCAATTTAGATTATAAGAAGGTAAGACTATTTAAACATAATTCAAATATTAATGTCTTATTACTGCCCCCAAAGTTAATATTCTCATGTTATTATTTTTATCAAAAGATTTAATTTCATTTTCTTTTAGAATATATGGTTACACATGGTAGTTATACATTTATGCTAATGGACATTTATCTTTTCTTTCTGTTTACTCTTAATATACCCAATCTGCCTTTAATATGCCGCTTCTAGATGGATCAGTGTGTATATTCTATATGTTCTTTGACCTTGGTTGATTGTTTTTAAAATCTGGGATACTCAGGACTTTTTTTAATTGCTGAAAGCTTACAGTCATTATGATCACAAATATAACCTGTTTTATCACCCTCTTTAGAGTAGCCTGTCAGACATATATCCCAAGCCCTTTACATCTGTTCTCCATGTTTATATACCTTTTTCATTATTTTCATCTCTGTATCTTTCTCTCAGTTATTCTTTCCATTCTGTCCTTTTTTCAGCTCTGAAAAAAATCTCTTCAAGTTGATAAGTTTTTCAGTTCTTTACAAACTTTTATTTAATCTGTCCAGTGAGTATTTAAGTTTTGTGACCATATGTATTCATATCAAGAAGTTTTCTTTATATTTCGTTCAAATTTGTGTTCTTTTCCGTTTCTTTTTTATTATTTAATAATGGCTTCTATTCTTTCTTTTACCTTTTTATTTATTCAACTATGTTTGTGTCTTAAATTGTTTTTTATCTCAAATTCATAAGGTGCTAATTCTTCTGTTTATTGTAAACTGCTAAATTTCCCTCATCGTGATTTATTTCAACTTATGTTTTAGAAGTTTTGATACTGAGTTTACCTCCTATAAGGTTTGATTTTCCTGTACAAGTTCAATGCTTGTTGTACAACTGACCATTCAAAAATGTGGAGAGTTGATTTTTTCAAGGCTGCAGAGTTTTATCCATTACAGCTTTCTCATCATTTTCATAATTTAGAGATCCATTAAACATGGACATTTATAAAATTTCTCATCTTATAAACAACATTTCACATGACATTTTTTTTTCCTCAGTCACAGCTTTTCTTTACCATATCACAGCCAAGAAGAGGATGTTTTTCTAATCTCCCTTTCGTGACTGGGCATCTCATTGATACGTCAGCTTTATACAGAAGGCTCAGTAGCAGTCCTGCTTGTATCAAAGTCTGACCCTAGCCCTTAGGCCCATATCCTTTCTACTATCCTCATTATCTTCCAAGTTGTTAGCTCCCACTTAGTGCACTAGTGTTGAGTTACTTCTTTATCTCTGATGGATTTCGGATTGTTTTTTCTATTTCTGAGATAAATGTCATTGAAATGATCATTGGGATGGTGATTATCAAAAACAACAATAACAACAAAAAATATAACAACTATTGGCAACAATGTGGAGAAATTGGAACACTGTACACTGTTGTTGGGAATATAAAATGGAATAACCGCTATGAAAAACAATATAGAGCTTCCTCAAAAAAATTAAAAATAGTCATGTGATCCAGCAATCCCATTTCTGTGTATATATCCAAAAGAATTGAAAACAGGATCTTGAAGATATACCTGCACTCCCATGTTCATTGCAGCATTATCCACAATAACCAAGATAGGGATACAACCTAAACGTTTATTGGATGGTTGTATGGATAAAGATGATATGATATATACATACAGTGGAATATTGTATTAAGTATTCAGTCTTAATTAGAAAGAAATCCTGCCATATCCACAACATGGATGAACTTGAAGGACATTATGCTAAGTGAAATAAGCCAGGTGTAAAAGAATAAATATTATATGATCCCACTTATATCAGGTATTTAATGTAGTCAAACTCATAGAAGCAGAGAGTATAGTAACAGTTACCAGGGGCTAGTAGGAGCAGGAAATTGAGAGTTGTTCAATGATAAAATGTTTCAGTTATGCAAGATGGACAAGTTCTAGAGATCTGTTGTATAACATACATATATAGTTAACAATACTGTATTATACACCCCAGTGTGATATCGTTTAGTCAGTTTATAGATGCAGATAATTCTGTCTCCACTCTTTCTCTCTCTCTCTCTCTCTCTCACACACACACACACACACACACACACACACACACACACACACACACATTACTGTAGATTATTTTAACCCTATATTAATGGCAAAACAATAAACATCATCTCATATTAATATTTACTGTCCCTAATATGACAGGACAAATGTTATTGTATTATTTTCACATCCTTTTCCATTCCTGCACTAATTAAGGAGAATTATTTTTTGCCTTCTCTGTTTGTGAGCTTTTAATGTACAAAATCAAGATAATATTTGAGGAGATAAATTGGAGTCTCTAAGGCTCACTGGATAGATTTATTTGAGTAGCGCGTATTTACTGGCAAGAAAACAAATGGCGAGATGCAGAGGTCTTAGGTGAATAGAATGAAAAATGTAAATCCAGCCCAGGCTGATATAGATGGAAATTTTAATGGAGATTGTAGAGGAAAAGAGAAATTAGGGGGCATTCTAATGTGTGTAGTATATATAATATGAAGAAGAATTTTAGAAGTTCGTTCTGTATTAAAAACACACTTTTGACATTTCTTCTATAGAAATTTAAAATCCTTTTTGATTACCATTCGGTCTATTGCATTTGCTGTTAATTTATAAGTGATAAGATTAGACCACAAATGGCTTGACTTTATATAAGTCACAGCACTTTCAAACTCATCTAGGCAAGGATGACTGACTATCATGGGAGCAGAAATTTTATAAAATTAGCTCATTTGTTACTAAGCTGTGAAACTGCCGTAAAGGTCAGCTGTAAAACTTTGAATATTTTCCTCTTTACAAGTCTCACTAGCAATACAGTTTTTTTCAGTTTTGTGACAATGGCAAGTGACCATATTCTATGTAGCATATAATTACAGAATATGAAGTCTTAAATTCTATGTGTTTTGCACTATATTTATTAAACAACACCATCTGTCTTAATTTATACATGGTTTTAATTTTTAAATTTTCAGCTTCAACATTACACTGCTTGTTTCAGCTTCCGGCTATGCTTAGGAATTAAGATATAGGCCAATATTCTTTGCCTAACTAGTGGTAATTGAAAGAAATACAATGGGCACTGAATTGGAGTAACTAAATTATACCTTATGAGTTTACTACATTTTTCTCACCCTCATGGCAAGAAATAATAAGTTCAGGGTGATAGTTTAGCAAATGTGTCATATAATAACCTTGCAACAGTAACAGAAGTAAAAAAAAAAATTTAAGTGGAAATGTATATAATGTTGCTATTGTACCACTCATTAATTTTTATTTTTTACAACTAGTTTTTATTGTATTTCTTGGTAAGACAAAAAACAGTAACTGTTAACTTATAATAAAATGTATTTTTATGATCAAGAGGGATGTTCTTAAGACACTGCTGATGGGACCATTGTCATTGCATAACTCCATGCCTCTGAACCCCTACCAGAGCCACGCCAAATAAGTCTTCAGTGGACCTACGCTTTTGACTACAACACTAGTGACTGATATTTATTGGTAGAAATCTGAAAATAAGAAACAGATACAAATTACTGTACATTAAAATAGATAAGCAATAAGGATTTGCTGAATAGCACAGGGAACTATCTTCAGTATCTCCTAATAACCCATAAGGGAAAATAATCTGAAAAAAAAAAAAAATATATATATATATATATATAACTGAATCACTTTGCTGTACACCTGAAACTAACACAACATTGTAAATCAACTATACCCAATGCTCTGGGGTGACCTAAGTGAGAAGGAAATCCAAAAAAGAGGGGGTATATGTATACGTATAGCTGATTCATTTTGCTGTACAGTATAAACTAACAAAATATTGCAAAGCAGCTATACTCCAATAAAAAAAATCAACTATACTTCAATTAAAAAAAAAAAGAATCTGTAGCTCAGCTTGCCTGAGGTGGCTGAATAGAGCAAGAGGAATATTTTAGTTGCAATTATATTTACAGCAAAAGTGGGGCAAAGATACATGTTTCCATTTGGACAGGTATGGACAAGGGCAGCATGTAGGGGTAAAACTGACCCAGAAGAAAGACTGACTTGTAGAAAATATATCTGAGAAACCCATAAACGTACCTTAAGACGAAAAGATTTAGGTTTAGAATCCACCATGAGAAGAAAAGGCCAGTTTATAACTATAACAGTTTAGTAGGTCTGCCCTACACATTACATGTCTTCCTTCTCCCCGCTACTACTCATCAAGGACCCAGGACTTCAGCAAATAAGCCAGAGAGAATGATGAGATGGAAATGGCATCACTATGCTTCCCCTCCATACTGCAGAATTCACAGAGTGAGGAGGGTCTGAATTAATTAATTAAGAGGAGAAATTTTAATCTGCACTAAGATTTGAAAGTTTTATATTAAACTAAAGGAGACTCTTGTGTTACAGAAAGTGACCCAAACACCTGCCCGTAGTTTTATCCACTGGTCAGGGAGAAATAAGCTAAGACAGCAGGTTAAAGGGGTCAGCAGTGAGGATGACTAAAGTGTGTTTCTCCATGAACATGTCCATTGTCCAGTTTGTGTAATAAGCTAGTTACACTGCCAAAGTTAATTTAGTATTTATTTTAGCATGTATATACTAATCAACACTGTGTATTTTGTATGTGCCAGTTACTATATAATAGGCATTCATTTAATTATTTTGACATTTATATATACTGTAGTCATCATCTCAAGAAACATAGAGTTTACGGCTTCCCTGGAGGCACAGTGGTTAAGAATCTGCCTGAAAATGCAAGGGACACAGGTTCAATCCCTGGTCCGGGAATATCCCATATGCCATGGAGCAACTAAGCCCATGCGCCACAACTACTGAGCCTGCACTCTAGAGCTCACAAGCCGCAACTACTGAAGCCCGTGCACCTAGAGCCGGTGCTCCACAACAAGAGAAGCCACTGCAATGAGAAGCCCGTGCGCCTAGAGCTGGTGCTCCGCAACAAGAGAAGCCACTGCAATGAGAAGCCCGCGCACCACAATGAAGAGTAGCCCCCACTCGCTACAACTGGAGAAACCCCGCGTGCAGCAATGAAGACCCAATGCAACCATAAATAAATACATACGTACATACATACATACATAAATAAATAAACCATGCAGTTTGTAGGGAAATCAATACAAACACAGCACTTAAAGTGAACATTAAATAGATGCGCAGATAATATACATTCCCAAAGAGGAAGCACTTGCTTCCATATCTATGGGTCAGGCAGGATATGTGTATTAACTGAGATTTTGAATAAACCATAGATAAATGGTTATGGACTGATGTTATTTTAAAAGAACAGTAACATTAGAGAGACAAGTATGAGCAAACAGGCTGAGGAAAAGAAAGAAGGTATATGAAATGTATATGAAGAAGTGTATATAAAGAAAAATTGTCAAGAATGAGATTAAAAAATGAAGAGGCAGTTTAGGGAATAAGCAATAAAAGTTAGTTTAAATAATTGCTGTAATAACTTTGAACATTGATTGGAATAAGCCAGTGGAGAGAGAATTTATTCTAACTGAAGTAATGAGGGAGATTTCAGAGGAGAGGAAGAATTTGTTTTAGGTTTTGAAGAATGAGGTTTTAGATATACTGAAGTATATGAGGAACAAAAGCATGCTGGTAGTTGCAATTTTTTTTCTTTTTAAATTTTTAACATTTATTTATGTATTTGGCCGTGCCGTGGGGCATTCGGGATCTTAGTTCCCTGACCAGGGATAGAACCCATGCCCCCTGCAATAGAAGAGCGGAGTCTTAACCACTGGACTGCCAAGGAAGTCCCTTAAATTTATCTTTTAATTTGAAAATTTTTAATTTATTTTTTAGTTTTTTAAATTGAGTTAATATTGATTTATAACACTATATGTTTCATGTGTACTACATTCTATTTCTGTCAATACTTCTGTGTACCCTACAACATGCTCATCACCAAAAATATATTTTCCATCCATCACCATACAGTTTATCCCCTTTACCCATTGTAGTCCTGATGTTCTGATGCCTCTTGTACTGGACGTTGAGATAAAAATGAGCCTTCACTTTAGCCATCCCATACCATATGAACTATGCTATTCTATGAGTGAATTTGGTGAAACATTATCTGTGAGTTTCTGTTTTCTTCTATGTAACATAGATACATTGGCCTTCTTTTCTGGCAGTGTTATTCTGAGGATCAAATAAAATGAGATAATATATCTGAAAATGTTTGATGGACCATAAAGCAATATAAATGTAAGGCACAGTTATTTTTTAAACCATAACTTTAGATCACTCAAAGATCTTACAGCTATTTTCAAAGCACAGCAATCAGTGGAAGACTAATAAATTATAATCATGATAAATGAATAAATAAAGAGCATTACTTTATTACATAATTTAGATTTTCTGCAATGCCTATTTAGAATTATTATATTAGGCAAAAGCATAGAGCTTCATTATTCCTTGAGTATAAAATATCACATTCACATTATGGTGAAACAGTAACTTGAAGGCAAAATAGATTTACTGCTTGCACGTAATAAAATTGGACGTTGGTGCAGACATATTTTATATTACTTGAAACGCAAACACTTACGTCAGAGATATTCCAGTATATTGAAGAAAAAAATCTTAATTTCTAAATTTATGGTAGGCTACGTACTATAAAGAATAAACTAAGAAAAACTGTATCTTGGCAATATGGCAAGCAATAAAGCATCGTCATAACATTGATGCATGGATGAAAGAGAAAATATGTGACACCACGGTTTTGTATTTATGTAGTCACTCTTCATGTGGCCAAGGTAAGCCCATTAGCAGTGCTTCGTGTAAGGTGAATTGCTGGGATAGGAGTGTTCTAGGACCACAGTGATGCAAAGCTGTCTGCTACAGACAAGAAGAGAAGAAATACTAGAAACAAAGGAAATATAAATCATTGTGCATCTGAGTGAGTTTCATTGCTGGGAAAATGCAGCCAAGAATGAAGGATAAAGAAAGAACAGAAAATTGAAATAGCCACAACAAAAGCGAAGAAGAGGTTTTTTTCAAAATAGGTCATAACAGATGGAAGTGGTGAATTGGGAAAATAATTTCAGAACTGTGGTTTTGCATAAGTGTTCTTTTTACACGGTTCCCAATATGAATGAGATTATTAGTTTGGATGTTTAAATGTCCTGTAGAGAATCAGATTTCTGGCTTGAACTTGGAAATGGTGTTCAAATTTGTAATATGTTTAGTGTTTCCCAATAAGAATAATTTTAACTAGCAGGAGAGGGTCATCAGTTATTGGTCAGATCAAGTTGGTCAGTTTTGAAAAGATCCTCACTTAAGTTTGAAAAAAAAATAGAAGAATGAACTAAAAATGGATTATATTTATTAGAAGATGGCCAAATGAAGTATGAGAAACACGTCAAAATTATAAATTCAAGGGTAACAGAAGCAACAGTTAGACCAGCCTTCGGAAGAGCAAGCAAGGCAGAAATATCCTTTTCTCAACAAAGATTGGATTAGGAATACGGTACAGAAGAAATTAATTTATAGCAAGAATGTTTGCAAAAACAATCTAGAGAATTAACTAACGGTAATAAAAATAGCATGTGATTACATATTGTCATATATTTTATAACATATTCTTTCTTGATATTCACACTTAATCTTCAGAGCAGGTATTAAATTCCCCCACTTTAAAGGTGAGGAAAATGAGGTCAAAGAGCTTATTTGCTTTTCCCAAAGCTAGACACAGTAAGTATGGAGTCATCCAGGGTGTGAAGCTTCTACCAGTATCTTCTTTTCCTAAATCCTGTGTTTTTTTTTTTTTTTTATGACTATGCTCTGTCCAAAGAAGAAGTAATTTTCCACATGTATAGCACATGAAAGCCTGTCATCAGTTGATTTTTCTGCATGCTCACAGTCACACCAATATTAGCTAGAATAAGGTTACTTTAGCGTAAAACATTTTTTAAGACATTATGCCGTGTTATGTTAAGCAGAGGAGTTTAGAGAGTCCAACACAGAATTGAAAATAGCCATTCTGATTTGCATTTCCATATGTGCAAAACAGTCATGCTTTCAGGTGACTCTCCTAACTTTTCAATTTGCCAAAGTGTGTAATTAAGAAAATGGTATTAGATTACCTTAGTGTATAAGTGGGTAACCCAATTAGTGATTTCAAAGCATAGTTGCTAAATAAGAACATTTAAGAAGTTGCTATCAATTTTATATACCATTAGGTCAGAATTGTGTCTCTATAAATTATTTATTTTTGAAACTGGTTCTCTTAAACATGCACATTTAGTGTTAATTTCCATTTTTTTATCACTTTTCAAGCAAGTAAACTACAATCCTAATACTATAAGTCACCTGCCGTTAAGCTTTCTATGGCCTTTTTTCCCCTTACAATTAGGACCAAACTTCTTAGCATGATATATTAAATAACAAATTTTTCATGCTATACTACTTTTTCAAACTTACCTCGTGTTATCTTTCTATTTTACGGTATATTGAGGCCAAAATAAATTATAATTGTTCTTTACACACTTTATGCTTTCTTCACTTGCAATATCCCTGGCCCCATATCTGCCTTTCAAAGTTTTACCAACTGTTCAAGAGGAAGGCGGAGTAATAGCTTCTGTATGACACCATTTTTAATTGAATCAAGGATAAGAGTAATTGCTCATTATTTTTCTTGAATAATCCTTTTCTCATAAAAATTACTTTTCCTTATAGTTTTCTGTCTATACTGTTTGCTCCAATTTGATTATGAGTTTTTCTTCATTAAGAGCCATATCTTTATCTTTTCTGTATCTAATACAAAGCTAAGACTATCCCAAACAGTAATTTGTTATTAGTAGTAATATTTGAAATACCTTCTGGAAGAAATGGACAAGGTAACACCTGGATGTGTTCAAACATCAGATGGGATAAGTCAGAGATGACTCTATTTATTGACTGGAGAGTCAATTGCCTTATCTACCAGATCCCAGTGATTAAAAAGTAGTAGAGGCTATAATTATTTAAAGTGTCTGTAATATGCCAAATATTTTATAGTTATTTTTTCTTAAGAATCCTGAAAAGTAGGTATTCTATAACATGTTTTAAAGGTGAAAAACTAAGTTTCAAAGAATAGTTTTTTTTTCCCCCCAAATCACAGGATAGTGGTATAACTGGGATTTAAGGTCAAATGAATGAAAATCAGAAGGGGTATTGAATAAATCAATAACACCATTCACCAACAGTATCTAATTGACATTTATAGAATAATCTACCTTGCAACAGCAAAATACATATACTTCTTAGGCACCCATGAAATATGTACCAAGTTAGACCATATTCTTAACAAATTTTTAAGAAAATTGGAATCATACAGAGCATGGTCTAACCACAATATCAAAAGGATTTTCAGGGCTCCCCTAGTGGCGCAGTGGTTGAGAGTCCGCCTGCCAGTGCAGGGGACGTGGGTTCGTGCCCCGGTCCGGGAGGATCCCACATGCCGCGGAGCGGCTGGCCCGTGAGCCATGGCCGCTGAGCCTGCGCGTCCGGAGCCTGTGCTCCGCAATGGGAGAGGCCACAACAGTGAGAGGCCCGCGTACGAAAAAAAAAAAAAGGATTTTCAGACAGTGGGGAACACCATATAATGATGAACCTATACCAGTAACTCTTCCTAATTTTGGTATATACCACCATCTGTTCCTGGGGAGGTTTCTAAAAGTAAGTCCTCTTTTCTCCTATTAAATATTATAATATTTAATTGTATTGTCTAAATTATATAATACTGTCTGTATATAAAAATTATCACAACTATATTTAAATAGATATATGATAGTAAAATTCCTCTACTCATCCTCTTTTTAGCATGGTTTCACAAGGGCAAACCAACAATGATTATGAAAAAAATCATCCATGGGCACTTGGAGAGTAGATGAAGAGAATGTGTAGAAAAGAATGAATTTATGGAAAAATATGTTCAGATTGGGGAATATCTATAGGGATGTGTTGATCAACTCCAGGAAATTTCAGAAAGCATAATTTTTAAAATGGCTTTACAAACAGTAAATATACCATTCACTGAATCTGAAAAGCTAATTCTTTTGGCAACTCAAAACTATAAAAACAATATTTGTTTAAATAGAGTCTGTAACATAATTTCATGAACAACTTCCTCTTAACCTTTTAGAAACTAGTTTAATTTCCTTTAAAAATGTATTCTGAGAATACTTGAAATGATTGCTAACATTGTTTATTGGAATAAATGCATTATTAAAGTAAGATGTATCTCAGGATTCTGAATCCTCCGCCCCCTCCAAACTTCTGATAAAATAAGCTGAATGGAAATGCCTCTTTACCCAACACCAATAATCTCATAATGAAAATTACCCCCTACTATCACCACATTTTTGTTCTTCAGGCTACAGCTTCTGCACTCAGATCATCAGGTTACAGTTCAAAGTCACTACGCCTGAGTTAAGGCTTAGGCTAATCTTCCATCTCACCACGTTTCCCAGAGGCAAATAATTTTCTCTTGCTCTCAGGAATGATGCCAGGGTCAGAGAATCTGACTTTAATAGCATGCGTGACAAAAATCTCTAGTCTTCAAGGTTAAGTTTTATAAGGGCCATAAGCAGGGCTAACATGTCTCAGGACCAAGGCTTCCCTCTCCTCCTGTGTTCTAAATGTATTACACTTTTATCTTGGTGTACACCTTCTCACTGCCTAACAAATGGAATTAGGCTGAGTTCACTGTCCCCCTCACATGAGTGAGATACCCAGGAACCTCAGATCAAAGAAGATGAGCCCCAGATTCTCACACTCTCTGTCCTCACCCCTCAATGGTGTATTATTTGAGCAGCAACTGTCAGGGGAAATTCCTGTTTGTGACTTTCTGGAGCACCTTTTAGCCGTAAACAGTTGCTTTTGTTCCAGGAGGTAACAGCTTCCAAAAGCTTTGAGCTTTTCCTGATGCCAGTTACTTCTGGGGTTGGCAGATGTGTTCTAACATCTGCTTTCACGCCATCCCTATTGTCTTTTGTGTCAAACAGCTCCTAGACCCCTTGGAACGGAAGATTATACCTTGTACAACACCAGGACAGCATCTTTCAGGATTATATCTATAAGGTTGATTTTCACTGTTTTGTTTTACTCAAATTTGGGAAACATGATCTCTAATTTTCACTTGAATTAAAGTAAATTCTAGGTTGAAATGATGAACATACCCTTCTCTGCCAATCTGCATCCAATCTCAAGTGTCCTGAAAACTGAAAACTAGCCTCAATTTCCTCTTGACTACAAATACTCTCCTTCACACTGCAAAAGTACATCTATGTCATTCTCTCCTAGGGAACAGCCCAGAGGATCCTATAGTTCCCCCAGGCTGTCACAGAATTAAACTAACACAATACCTAGGTTGACAGACTTACAGAAAATATTTGTCATTAAAAATATAATTGAGCTATTACCAAGAAACTGGGGCTCTGACTTTTTAAACTCACCTGGCTTTATTCTGGTGTATTTGTTAGCCAATGAGCTTACTCAAAGCCTTAGTAATTGCCACTGTAGTCTTTTCAATGTAAAAGGAAAATGTTAGCAGTTCACACATTTCAAAACAAATTTTAAAATCCTTCTCTAATTAGAGAACAACATTTTATTATTCTCTTTAGAATCACAGGAGAAGATGAATGGTGAGGAAAAAAGCTAACTAGCTAGGGGAGAGAATGAGATAAACTTGTTTTGCAAGGAGCTTTGCTTTCATTTCTCTCCTGGTGTGTCTTATTTAGGAGGTATCATCACTACTGTTGGGTGGAGGTTTTACACAAGATAATCTGAAGGAAAAAAAAAAACATTTCTTAAAGAAAAATCACCCTGTTTGTTATCTAGTGTTTTACTTTTTACCTGCCAGAAGGCAACACTAAATATTTAGTCTATATTCTTATACACAAATATATTACTTTCTCTTTATGCCACGTTTTGAAATGTCATGGAATTATCTGTTTCAGGTTTCTTCTGAGAATGTCAAGTTGCTTAATTTTACTTCTAATGATTCACATAATTTAACACCTACCTTTTGAGGGAATTATACTTTAATTTCAAAACAAAAGGTTCAGTGATAGGAAATGCAGTCGTGCACAGTTTTACAGATTATATCAGTACCAACCCCAAATGCTTCATTTTAATTATTATGTATGTCAATTACTTTAACTTTTCCCTGGCTTCTAGTATCGTGTTTGGAACTCAGTTGATGGCTCAACTGTTCGTAATTCTCTGTGAAGCTCATTTACTTTCACGTAGCCTTGGTCTTAACATAATATTATAATTGGCTGGAAGTATACCTCTCTCTTCTTCGGTGCTCTTTAACTCACTTATTTAAAACACTTCATAACATTGAAAGGTTGGCTCAAAGCCCTAAATATTCTTATACAGGAAACTCATACTTCTCTGAGAATCATTGCTAAGGACATATTCAAATTCTGTTCTATTATTTATCACATTTTTATAACATCTGTCTCTGCTTGCAGTTAATCTGGAGTTCCTCAAGACTCAGTCCATATATTAGTTTTTGCATCTTCAGGTGTACAGTATAGTACTGGGACTCATTGAACAATAAACACTGGGAAAAATAACCAGAAATGAATATAATATTGTAAGTCAATTATACTTTAATTTTAAAAAAGAAATGAAAATAACCAGTAAAATGAATGAATCAAGGTATGATTAAAACACCTCCATCTCATTCATTTATTCGCAGATACTTACGGAGCACTTTCTGTATGGCAGGCAAAGGTTGATTATACAAGTGTTAAGGAAGCAGACGCATCTGTGCTGGTTGTACTTTAATTTCTATTTGCCTAAGAATGCTGTATGCGTTATAACTTAAAGGCCAACCAACATTTTAATTTTGCACATGTAATTAAAATTGAGCTGTTAACTGAATTCCTAAAGTTGACTTTTCACTCTTGGAACTGCAGCAGAAGAGACAAGGTTGGTTTGGAGGTGATCATGAAACATGTAATAGTGCGTTGGTAAATTTGTGAGATTGGGTTCTGGACTCTGCTATGTATTACCTGTTACCCTGGGGCAAATCAACCTGTCTATGTTCTCTTTTCTTCTCTACAAATAGGAAAATAGAATAATTGCAAACATATCCAAAGGGCTACCGTGAGGCTTTAACAAGTTAATGTACGTGAATAACTTGAAACAATGCCTGGCACATGGTAAGCTCTTGATAAATGTTGGCTATCATTATTCTTTACAGGATTATTTGTCACTCAATAAAGGCATTCTAAAGTCACCACATAATTTGACGTTTTATTTATAGAGAAAAATATGGATGCTCTGCCTACAAATGCCCACTTTATAACCTCTGCCACTGCTCTTCTAGAGCGTATGTCTTGATTTCTTAAATTCCTAATTCTTTCTTGAAAAAATTATGCACAGATAGAAAGGTCTAAAAAAGTATTACTTAATTTGTTTTTGTGGGGGGAGGGCTACCTGATTTTATTTATGGATTTGATTTCGTATTTTGGCTTAAGATCCTCAAGGCTTTCTATAAGAATATGCAGATGGAAGGAATTGTTTTGGTCACCAAACCCCCAACTAACAGAAGTAAAATAACAACAAAGGTAACCTTGCAGAAAAAAGGAAGGGCAAAATATATCAAAAAGAAGGCAAAAGACTTTATAAAGTATTTCATAGAATGATGTCTACCCTCTCCTCCACTCCCCTGTGTAGTGCAATTATTTCTCCATTCAAAGACTTGTCTGGAATTATTCAATTGAATCTGAACATGGGTATGCACACACATGGTTACGCACACACACACACACACACACACACACACACGCTAAACCATCCTGCCTTCTGTATTATCTCTTTACTCTGCACATGTTTTAGATTATCATTCAGTGTAAGAAAACTTACTACTGTACGTATATGCATTTTTCTCCTTCAAATATATTGGTTTGATACCAGCATCAAAACTGTGCACGACACAGTTTTATTGAGCCAAACGCACCCGATCAAGTTAAGTAGAAGTGTTATTAATGTAAAGATAGAAGTCCAGGGGTCAGAGGCTGTCTATGCACATGTACAGAGTTTGAGTCTCAAGGCTGACTTATGTATGGCTTCAGACACCAAAATCTCTTTCTATCCATTCTTGGAACAGCTTTGGTCCCCACAAAACATCTGGCGTAACTTGACTGCTAAAATTAATGATAGCCTAGTTCTACCTCAGCTCTTTTAAAATATCAAATTCCCAGACAGTCTATGACAATCCAAAAATTGAAAAAAAAAAAAGGGAAGTGGAGAGGACATAGGAAATTTTAAGTTATGCTGTCTTTATATTATTTCTATTAAACATGTAGTTATAAACTAATGTGAGCTAACAGTTATACTGTTTTAATGCCTATTAAAGCTTCCTCTAGAGCGTAAATAAAATTGAATCTCCAAATTACATTGGGGACCCACTGGTGGTCAATTTACCAGTTTGCAAAGGGGCATATTATCACAAAGTGAGTTTTATCAATTCTCGGTGATTCTAAATCAGATGTCAACCTCCATGACTTTTCCTTTAAAATGTAATTGTTCTTTCATTTATAGCTGTCATCTGAGACACAGGAAAAAGAAATTTCAATAGAAAAGAGCTAATTAGAATACACTGTGTATTCTAATATTTCACTGGATTGTATCCAGTGAAATTCTGCTCTGTAGATTTCAAGCTTTCTTGCCTCTGAATTCAATTCAAGGTCATGAGGATATTCAGATTTAAATAAACTTGGAATTATAAAGTGAACCTCCAATAAAACTAGCAAATTAGTGATTTTTTTGCTTCACTTCTTCCAAACTCCAAATCTTAATTATTCTCTATTGTCCTAAAATCTCTTGAGTTCAATATAGTCATGTATAATACATGGGAATTGGCAAATACGGACTGCAAACAGAAATATAACTTTCCTACACACTTTTTGTGACATAATCTAATTATTTCTTGAAAAGAGCATATATGATTGATGATACCTCTCAGGAAAAATTACTAATTTGGAGATACGCATTTACACTTGTTTTACATAAGAGGGTTTTACATTAAAATATTAAAGAAAAATGACAGTTTTTTAGACATTTTGTCCAAAGATATTCAGGCTCAGATTTTCCACACATGTTGTTTCACACATGTTGTTTCACACTCTGAATTTTTAGAATCTCTTCTATAAAGACAAATATACTTGTCCTTGACACTATCTCTCATTTGTATTTTTTTCTAATATCACTTAGATTCTAGTATGTGAGTTCAGGCCTATAGTTTGCAGCAGATAAAAGTAAATTTTATATGTGTAATATAGAAGGTTTGAGAATTTATTAAAATAATGATAAACAGTTAATAAATTAATGCATTAAATAATTTTTTTTTTTTTAAACATCTTTATTGGGGTATAATTGCTTTACAATGGTGTGTTAGTTTCTGCTTTACAACAAAGTGAATCAGCTATACATATACATATGTTCCCATATGTCTTCCCTCTTGCGTCTCCCTCCCTCCCACTCTCCCCATCCCACCCTTCCAGGCTGTCACAAAGCACCGAGCTAATATCCCTGTGCCTTGCGGCTGCTTCCCCCCAGCTATCTACCTTACTACGTTTGTTAGTGTGTATATGTCCATGACTCTCTCTCGCCCTGTCAAAACTCACCCTTCCCCCTCCCCATATCCTTAAGTCCGTTCTCCAGTAGGTCTGCGTCTTTATTCCTATCTTACCCCTAGGTTTTTCATGACATTTTTTTCCCTTAAATTCCATATATATGTGTTAGCATACGGTATTTGTCTTTTTCTTTCTGACTTACTTCACTCTGTATGACAGATTCTAGGTCTATCCATCTCATTACAAATAGCTCAATTTCATTTCTTTTTAAGGCTGAGTAATATTCCATTGTGTATATGTGCCACATCTTCTTTATCCATTCATCCGGTGATGGGCGCTTAGGTTGTTTCCATGTCCTGGCTATTGTAAATAGAGCTGCAATGAACATTTTGGTACATGACTCTCTTTGAATTTTGGTTTTCTCAGGGTATATGCCAAGTAGTGGGATTGCTGGGTCATATGGTAATTCTATTTGTAGTTTTTTAAGGAACCTCCATACTGTTCTCCACAGTGGCTGAACCAATTCACATTCCCACCAGCAGTGCAAGAGTGTCCCCTTTTCTCCACACCCTCTCCAGCATTTATTGTTTCTTGATTTTTTGATGATGGCCATTCTGACTGGTGTGAGATGATATCTCATTGTAGTTTTGATTTGCATTTCTCTAATGATTAATGATGTTGAGCATTCTTTCATGTGTTTGTTGGCATTCTGTGTATCTTCTTTGGAGAAATGTCTATTTAGGTCTTCTGCCCATTTTTGGATGGGGTTGTTTGTTTTTTTGTTATTGAGCTGCATGAGCTGCTTGTAAATTTTGGAGATTAATCCTTTGTCAGTTGCTTCATTTGCAAATGTTTTCTCCCATTCTGAGGGTTGTCTTTTGGTCTTGGTTATGGTTTCCTTTGCTGTGCAAAAGCTTTGAAGTTTCATTAGGTCCCATTTGTTTATTTTTGTTTTTATTTCCATTACTCTAGGAGGTGGGTCAGAAAGGATCTTGCTGTGATTTATGTCATAGAGTGTTCTTCCTATGTTTTCTTCTAAGAGTTTGATAGTTTCTGGCCTTACATTTAGGTCTTTAATCCATTTTGAGCTTATTTTTGTGTATGGTGTTAGGGAGTGATCTAATCTCATACTTTTACATGTACCTGTCCAGTTTTCCCAGCACCATTTATTGAAGAGGCTGTCCTTTCTCCACTGTACATTCCTGCCTCCTTTATCAAAGATAAGGTGTCCATATGTGCATGGGTTTATCTCTGGGCTTTCTATCCTGTTCCACTGATCTATCTTTCTGTTTTTGTGCCAGTACCATACTGTCTTGATTACTGTTGCTTTGTAATATAGTCTGAAGTCAGGGAGCCTTATTCCTCCAGCTCCTTTTTTCGTTCTCAAGATTGCTTTGGCTATTCGGGGTCTTTTGTGTTTCCATACAAATTGCGAAATTTTTTGTTCTAGTTCTGTGAAAAATGCCAGTGGTAGTTTGATAGGGATTGCATTGAATCTGTAGATTGCTTTGGGTAGTAGAGTCATTTTCACAATGTTGATTCTTCCCATCCAAGAACATGGTATATCTCTCCATCTATTTGTATCATCTTTAATTTCTTTCATCAGTGTCTTATAATTTTCTGCATACAGGTCTTTCGTATCCTTAGGTAGGTTTATTCCTAGATATTTTATTCTTTTTGTTGCAATGGTAAATGGGAGTGTTTTCTTGATTTCACTTTCAGATTTTTCATCATTAGTATATAGGAATGCCAGAGATTTCTGTGCATTAATTTTGTATCCTGCTACTTTACCAAATTCATTGATTAGCTCTAGTAGTTTTCTGGTAGCATCTTTAGGATTCTCTATGTATAGTATCATGTCATCTGCAAACAGTGACAGCTTTACTTCTTCTTTTCCGATTTGGATTCCTTTTATTTCCTTTTCTTCTCTGATTGCTGTGGCTAAAACCTCCAAAACTATGTTGAATAAGAGTGGTGAGAGTGGGCAACCTTGTCTTGTTCCTGATCTTAGTGGAAATGCTTTCAGTTTTTCACCATTGAGGATGATGTTTGCTGTGGGCTTGTCATATATGGCTTTTATTATGTTTAGGAAAGTTCCCTCTATGCCTACTTTCTGGAGGGTTTTTATCATAAATGGGTGTTGAATTTTGTCAAAAGCTTTCTCTGCATCTATTGAGATGATCATATGGTTTTTCTCCTTCAATTTGTTAATATAGTTTATCACATTGATAGATTTGCGTATATTGAAGAATCCTTGCATTCCTGGAATAAACCCCACTTGATCATGGTGTATGATCCTTTTAATGTGCTGTTGGATTCTGTTTGCTAGTATTTTGTTGAGGATTTTTGCATCTATGTTCATCAGTGATATTGGCCTGTAGTTTTCTTTCTTTGTGACATCCTTGTCTGGTTTTGGTATCAAGGTGATGGTGGCTTCGTAGAAGGAATTTGGGAGTGTTCCTCCCTCTGCTATATTTTGGAAGAGTTTGAGAAGGATAGGTGTTAGCTCTTCTCTAAACGTTTGATAGAATTCACCTGTGAAGCCATCTGGTCCTGGGCTTTTGTTTGTTGGAAGGTTTTTAATCACAGTTTCAATTTCAGTGCTTGTGATTGGTCTGTTCATATTTTCTATTTCTTCCTGATTCAGTCTTGGCAGGTTGTGCATTTCTAAGAATTTGTCCATTTCTTCCAGATTGTCCATTTTATTGGCATAGAGTTGCTTGTAGTAATCTCTCATGATTTTTTTTATTTCTGCAGTGTCAGTTGTTACTTCTCCTTTTTCATTTCTAATTCTATTGATTTGAGTCTTCTCCCTTTTTTTCTTGATGAGTCTGGCTAGTGGTTTATCTATTTTGTTTATCTTCTCAAAGAACCAGCTTTTAGTTTTATTGATCTTTGCTATTGTTTCCTTCATTTCTTTTTCATTTATTTCTGATCTGATTTTTATGATTTCTTTCCTTCTGCTAGCTTTGGGGTTTTTTTGTTCTTCTTTCTCTAATTGCTTGAGGTGCAAGGTTAGGTTGTTTATTCGAGATGTTTCCTGCTTCTTAAGGTGGGCTTGTATTGCTATAAACTTCCCCCTTAGAACTGCTTTTGCTGCATCCCATAGGTTTTGGGTGGTTGTGTCTCCATTGTCATTTGTTTCTAGGTATTTTTTTATTTCCTCTTTGATTTCTTCAGTGATCACTTCATTATTAAGTAGTGTATTGTTTAGCCTCCATGTGTTTGTATTTTTTACAGATCTTTTCCTGTAATTGATATCTAGTCTCATGGCGTTGTGGTCGGAAAAGATACTTGATACAATTTCAGTTTTCTTAAATTTACCAAGGCTTGATTTGTGACCCAAGATATGATCTATCCTGGAGAATGTTCCATGAGCACTTGAGAAAAATGTGTATTCTGTTGTTTTTGGATGGAGTGTCCTATAAACATCAATTAAGTCCATCTTGTTTAATGTATCATTTAAAGCTTGTGTTTCCTTATTTATTTTCATTTTGGATGATCTGTCCATGGGTGAAAGTGGGGTGTTAAAGTCCCCTACTATGAATGTGTTACTGTTGATCTCCCCTTTTATGGTTGTTAGTATTTGCCTTATGTATTGAGGTGCTCCTATGTTGGGTGCATAAATATTTACAATTGTTATATCTTCTTCTTGGATCGATCCCTTGATCATTATGTAGTGTCCTTCTTTGTCCCTTTTAATAGTCCTTATTTTAAAGTCTATTTTGTCTGATATGAGAATTGCTACTCCAGCTTTCTTTTGGTTTCCATTTGCATGGAATATCTTTTTCCATCCCCTTACTTTCAGTCTGTATGTGTCTCTAGTTCTGAAGTGGGTCTCTTGTAGACAGCATATATAAGGGTCTTGTTTTTGTATCCATTCAGCCAATCTGTGTCTTTTGGTGGGAGCATTTAGTCCATTTACATTTAAGGTAATTATTGATATGTATGTTCCTATTTCCATTTTATATATTGTTTTGGGTTCGCTACTATAGGTCATTTCCTTCTCTTGTGTTTCGTGTCTAGAGGAGTTCCTTTAGCATTTGTTGTAAGGCTGGTTTGGTGGTGCTGAACTCTCTCAGCTTTTGCTTGTCTGTAAAGGTTTTAATTTCTCCATCAAATGTGAATGAGATCCTTGCTGGGTAGAGTAGTCTTGGTTTCAGGCTATTCTCCTTCATCACTTTCAGTATGTCCTGCCACTCCCTTCTGGCTTGTAGGGTTTCTGCTGAGAGATCAGCTGTTAACCTTATGGGGATTCCCTTGTGTGTTATTTGTTGTTTTTCCCTTGCTGCTTTTAATATGCTTTCTTTGTATTTAATTTTTGACAGTTTGATTAATATGTGTCTTGGCGTGTTTCTCCTTGTATTTATCCTGTATGGGACCCTCTGTGCTTCCTGGACTTGATTAACTATTTCCTTTCCCATATTAGGGAAGTTTTCAACTATAATCTCTTCAAATATTTTCTCAGTCCCTTTCTTTCTTTCTTCTTCTTCTGGAACCCCTATAATTCGAATGTTGGTGCGTTTCATGTTGTCCCAGAGGTCTCTGAGACTGTCCTCAGTTCTTTTCATTCTTTTTTCTTTATTCTGCTCTGCAGTAGTTATTTCCACTACTTTATCTTCCAGGTCACTTATCCGTTCTTCTGCCTCAGTTATTCTGCTATTGATCCTATCTAGAGTGATTTTAATTTCATTTATTGCATTGTTCATCGTTGCTTGTTTCATCTTTAGTTCTTGTAGGTCCTTGTTAACTGTTTCTTGCATTTTGTCCATTCTACTTCCAAGATTTCGGATCATCCTTACTATCATTATTCTGAATTCTTTTTCAGGTAGATTGCCTATTTCCTCTTCATTTGTTAGGTCTGGTGGGTTTTTATCTTGCTCCTTCATCTGCTGTGTGTTTTTCTGTCTTCTCATTTTGCTTATCTTACTGTGTTTGGGGTCTCCTTTTTGCAGGCTGCAGGTTCGTAGTTCCCGTTGTTTTTGATGTCTGTCTCCAGTGGCTAAGGTTGTTTCAGTGGGTTGTGTAGGCTTCCTGGTGGAGGGGACTAGTGCCTGTGTTGTGCTGGATGAGGCTGGATCTTGTCTCTCTAGTGGGCAGGTTCACGTCCGGTGGTGTGTTTTGGGGTGTCTGTGGCCTTATTATGATTTTAGGCAGCCTCTCTGCTAATGGGTGGGGTTGTGTTCCTGTTTTGCTAGTTGTTTGGCATAGGTTGTCCAGCACTGTGGCTTGCTGGTCGTTGAGTGAAGCTGGGTGCTGGTGTTAAGATGGAGGTCTCTGGGAGATTTCCGCTGTTTAATATTATGTGGAGCTGGGAGGTCTCTTGTTGACCAGTGACCTGAAGTTGGCTCTCCTACCTCAGAGGCAGAGCCCTGACTCCTGGCTGGAGCACCAAGAGCCTTTCATCCACACGGCTCAGAATAAAAGGGAGAAAAAGTAGAGAGAATTAGTAGAAGTATGAGGAAAGAAAGAAGGAAAGGAGGAAAGGAAGGAAGGAAGAAAGAAGCAAAGAAGGAAAGAAAGGAGGGAGGGAGGGAGGGAGGGAGGAAGGAAGGAAGGAGTGAAAGAAGGAAAAAAAGACAGAAAGAAAGATGATACAGTAAAAATAAAATAAAGTATAATATAGTTATTGAATTAAAAAATATTTAGAAAAAAAAAAGGGACGGATAGAACCTTAGGACAAATGTTGGAAGCAAAGCTATACAGAGAAAATCTTACACAGAAGCATACACATACACCTTCACAAAAAGAGGTAAAGGGGGGAAAATCATAAATCCTGCTCCCTGAGACCACCTCCTCAATTTGGGGTGATTCGTTGTCTAAAGGAGGGAGGGAAGGAAGGAAAGAAAGAAAGAACGAAGGTAAAGTATAATAAAGTTATTACAATTAAACTTAATTATTAAGAAAAAGAATTTTTAAAAAAAAGTCATGGACGGATAGAGCCCTAGGACAAATGGTGGAAGCTAGAGTATACAGACTAGATGTCACACAGGAGCATACACGTACACCTTCACAAAAAGAGGAAAAGGGAAAAAAATCATAGATTTCGCTCCTAAATTCCACCTCTTCAATTTGGGATCATTCCTTGTCTATTCAGGTATTCCACAGATGCAGGGTATATCAAGTTGATTGTGGAGCTTTAATCCGCTGCTTCTGTGGCTGCTGGGAGAGATTTCCCTTTCTCTTCTTTGTTTTCACAGCTCACAGGAGCTCAGCTTTGGATTTGGCCCTGCCTCTGCGTGTAGGTCGCTGGAGGGCGTCTGTTTTTTCGCTCAGACAGGACGGGGTTAAAGGAGCCGCCGATTCGGGGCCTCCGGCTCACTCAGGCCGGGGGTTGGGGGATGGGGGAAGGAGGGGCACTGCGTGCGGGGCCGGCCTGCGGCGGCAGAGGCAGCGTGACGTTGCGGCAGAGGCCGGCGTGACGTTGCACCAGCCTGAGGCCCGCCGTGCGCTGTCCCGGGGAAGTTGTCCCTGGATCCCGGGAACCTGGCAGTGGCGGGCTGCACAGGCTCCGCGGAAGAGGGGTGTGGAGAGTGACCTGTGCTCGCACACAGGCCCCTTGGTGGCGGCAGCAGCAGCCTTAGCGTCTCCCGCCCGTCTCTGGGGTCCGCGGTTTTAGCCGCGGCTCGCGCCCGTCTCTGGGGTTTGCGCTTTCAGCCGCGGCTCGCGCCCGTCTCGGGGGCTCGCGCCCTCAGCCGCGGCTCGCGCCCGTCTCTGGGGTTCGCGCTTTTAGCCGCGGCTCGCGCCCGTCTCTGGAGTTCCTTTAAGCAGCGCTCTTAAACCCCTCTCCTCGCGCACCAGGAGACAAAGAGGGAAGAAAAAGTCTCTTGCCTCTTCGGCCGGTGCAGGCTTTTCCCCGAACTCCCTCCCGGCTAGTTGTGGTGCACTAACCCCTTCAGGCTATGTTCAAGCCGCCAACCCCAGTCCTCTCCCTGAGCTCCGTCCAAAACCAAAACCCGAGCCTCAGCTCGCAGCCCCGCCCGCCCCGGTGGGTGAGCAGCAAGCCTCTCGGGTTGGTGAGTGCTGGTCGGCACCGATCGTCTGTGCAGGAATCTCCCCGCTTTGCCCTCCGCACCCGTCGCTGTGCACTACTCCGCGGTCCCGAAACTCCCCCCTCTGCCTCCCGCAGTCTCCGCCCGCGGAGGGGCTTCCTAGTGTGTGGAAACTTTTCCTCCTTCACAGCTCCCTCCCACTGGTGCAGGTGCCGTCCTTATTCTTTTGTCTCTGTTTTTTCTTTTGCCCTACCCAGTTACGTGGGGAGTTTCTTGCCTTTTGGGAGGTCTGAGGTCTTCTGCCAGCCTTCAGTAGGAGTTCTGTAGGAGTTGTTCCACGTGTGGATGTATTTCTGGTGTATCCGTGGGGAGGAAGGCGATCTCCGCGTCTTACTCTTCCGCCATCTTCAAGGAATCCATCTAAATAATTTTATTATAAATTTATTAAATAATTAGTAAATTATTTTATATGAATGAATTAATCAATTAAAAGGATTTATGGATATGTACCACAAAGAGCAGTTTCAGCTTGCTTTAATATACATTTGTGTACTGCCATCTATGTGTATATTTGTGACGTCCTCAAGATAGAAGGAGAGGCAAGTGGTATCCGGGAGCCACATCATGTAGCCTCTCGAGCCAATTTTATGCATCTCTTCCCAACTCCACATTCAGAGATGTCACATTTATTGCTTGAAAATGGCTGTGGTTTGAGTATTTACACCACAGAAATTGGCAAACAGCTTTAAATCAATTTCAGAGAACTGTTGTTGTCCATTTACCATCAGAGCATTGGTGATACTGTACGCCAAAACTAACAGCCCTATAAATAGAAAATTTTGAATTTAATTCTACAGTTACCCAAGATTAACTCTTAAAGGAAAATAGTTAAAATTAGTGACAAAGATGTGTGGTTGTTTCATTCTATCCATATTTTAAAGATGGTGGCTATATACCATTTTCCTATGACTTGGGTATAGAATGTAATTAAACCAAACAGAAATACTTAATTATTTATGGAAATTAACAAAGGTCAATTTGACTTCCACACATGTAATTGATTTTACATTCTGCCTCTTCCATACACACAAATAAAGCTTTTACTCAGCAGGTCCTTTGTGCCAGATAATATGCAAAACAATTTATGTATATAAATTTACATAAATATAAATATACATTTATCAATTATTTTAACCCTCAAAATAACTGTATGAGATACATAAAGAAAATAAGGTAAAGTTACCTTTTATAATGATAATTTATAAAGTTACCTTATAAAAAGTATACCTTTTACAAATTTACCTTAGAAATAAGGTAAAGTTAAGGAATGGTTAATACAGTTCCTTTAAACTGTATTACAGTTAATAACTGTACAGTAAATACAGTTTAAACTGTATTTACAGTTGAGTAACTACATTGTTCTTAACAAATTACTGTTTTTAATTTTATTTAATTTAACTTTTTATTTTTTTGGCTGCACAGCACGGCTTGCAGGGTCTTAGTTCCCCAGCCAGGGATTGAACCTGAGCCCACAGCAGTGAAAGCGCAGAGTCCTAACCACTGGACCACCAGGGAATTCCCACAAATTACTGTCTGTAAATTCATTTGTTGGAAATTTACAGGAAACTGTAACGTTTAAAAAGGATCAATGTAAATATGTGTAAATAAGTATGGGAATTTTTTGTTCACTGCTATATTCTTAGCCCCTAGAATAAAACATGACAGATAATATAAAATCAATGTTCCTAATATTACAAATTAAAATTAAAGATCATAACTTCCATTGAAATATACGTGTAAAGTTTTCAATATGCATTTCTATTCCTTATTTAAGTTAATACACTCAACAGCTCTGTGAGTTATGTATTATTGTGTCCATTTTACAGATGCAAAAACAAATTTCTTTTTCCACTGCCTCTTTGTCCAGAATGTTTATCTTACTAATATTGATCCATTAACAGTGGCTATGTAGATAATGATGTGTCTAGCTACATCTACAATATTCCTAGCCAGAACCAAATCAAAGAGTTTACAATTTATAATCTCTACACTGAAAAAATGTAGAGTTTTATGAATAAATCTTTAATTGTAAAAATGTCATATTCTTTGGAAAAGGACAGATTCAGTCTTGTTCATCTTTAATCTAATCTCATTAGTGAGGACTCGGACAATGCAAGAAAGGTATGATTGTTCACAAAAACGTATGAGGTTAGATTAAAGGAAGCTTTAATGATTAAAGGAAGCTGATGAAATTTTAAAAAGGGGGATGTGTCAATCAGAGGTCTCTAGAGAAACAGAACCAATAGAAGATCTATATCTATATCATCTATATATCTATAGGTCTATGAGAGAGATTAAGAAAAGGGCTCCCATGATCATGGTGGCGGGCAAGTCCAAAATCTGCAGTGTGGGCCAGCAGCCTGGAGACCCAGGAAAGCCGAGAGTGCACAGAAAGTCTGGAGATACTCTGGTGCAGAATTCCCTCATGCTCTGGGAAGTTGGTCTTTTTGTTCTATTTAGAACGTCAACTGATTGAACTAGGTCCACCCACAATATGGAGCTCAATCTGCCTTTTTCAAAATTCACTGATTTAAATATTAATCTCATCCAATATGGATGACCTCTGTATTTAAGGTTATGAGAAAGAGAACACGTTAAGTGAAGAAAATGTATAATAAAGTATTAGGGAATCTGCAGCTCTTAATATCAACCACTGTTGACATTTCACTTTATCATAGTAACTTGCCAACATTTTGTCAGCAGGTTGTGGTAAACTGGTTGCCAGTCTGGTTGCTGGTGAATATGATGAGTGGGAGTCACAGTGGTTCCCCTTTCCCTACCCTTCTCTTGGGAAGGTTTATCTCTTGTGACTCAGTAATGACAACCCCAGTGATAGCTTGTACAAGAAGAGATACCTCAAGTTAATAAAAATGTTTTATGTATATAATATGATTTCATGTTTAAAATATTCACCATTCTATATGTCATTTTGGCATTTTCCAAATTCTGTTTTCTGCATTTCTATGGCATATCACAAATTTCCCTAGATTTACTTATAGATTCTAAGCCTTTATCCTCCATGAGGCCGTTTTCTTCAAGTATTTAATTATCAGTGGCTATTTTATTCCACTCAGTTTTTTCTTTTTCCCCATACATTGTCTTTTTATTCCCTTTAATGGAGTTATCTTTTCTCTAAACTTTGACTAGCAGTACTTGAAACCTGAAGGACACTGCTCATTGGTTTTGTTTTCATTATTGAATATAAGTAATATGTTGTATTGGGAAACAGCCAAACACTAGAAATGATTTGGACTGGAAATCAGACATGCCTACATTTGAGTATGATCTCTTTACATGTGTGAGTTTGAACAGCTGTCTCATTTCTCAACCCAATCAGTAAAATAACAAGGTAGTGGAAAGAGAAGAGATGTGGAATGGAAATGGGGCGCATCTGTGTTTGTGTGTATGTAAGGTAGAATAATATACCTGCTTTGTGGTATGGGGCAGAAAAATATAGATGTATACATAGCATTGTTACAGGGCCTGATAAGAGTAAACACTTTTGGAAGACATGGCTCTCCACGGAACTTTTATACTCCTACATATCTTGTTGGGTATGCCGAGAACGTAAGGCCCTGACCACTCATTCTCTGGGTCTTCTTTCAGAGTTGTATTTACACTGATCAACTTACCTGCAGGACAAGAAGCAGCCTGCTAACATATTATTATAAAATGGCGGATTCCTGAAGCTCAGTGTTCCTCTCCTGCAACAGTAACCATTGCATGTTCAGGCATCTGTTTGGGCCCAAGTTATGTCACCCTTGTGGGACTTGGGGCCAAGGAAGCTGATGTACATACTGATATTCCTGTTCCTTTCTTTGCCATGGGCAATGAAGTGCTTTGTCTCTGTCCTCGGAGGCTCACATCTTCTGCCAGCCTCCATGAAATGATGAGATGTCTGAGTTAAGTATGAAGTATGTAAAAATCATAATCATGAAGTGCATAGAATCGTAACACCGGGAGAATTCTTATAAATCAAACAATCCAGTTCTTTTAGTTCACCTACTTGGAAACTGAGGTCTAAAAACTGAATAGCAATTTATATGAAACAAACAATTGTAAAAAGAGTAAAAACTTCCATTGTATAAATGAATTTAAATTAAAATAACTTTTGGAACAATCCTGTGATTAAAAGCTTACTAAGAATTGTTGGTAATGTAGACTTTAAAAAACTACAGATCCGGGGGAATCCTTCGTTTAAAAAGGTCTATGTGAAGATGGTGTAGAGCAAGTAAATTAATATAATGCACCAGAATTTACCTGCATTTCTAATACAATAAATTTAAGTGTCATGTGAAGGTTTCAGAGGGAAGCCATATGTCATCATAAGTAGGGTTAGAATACAGATTAGGAACAATTTAGCTGGTGAGAAAAGCTAATGGAAAGGTCAAGATACTCACGAACCGTGAGGATTTTAATTTTCCTAACATTCCTCTAGAGACATGAAGTTCACAATCTCTAAAGGAGCTTTTAGGTTCTATCTCAAAGACATAGAAGACATTCTTTTTTTCACAATGACCAAGTACTAAGACAAGTGAATAGAGAAGCAGCAGTCCTAAGAAAAAACCAAAATAACATTCTTTGGTGCTGCTTAATTTGGAAGGTCTACTGATTTCATCACACGTAAAGAATTTGAAAGCTATAACAATAGAACCCGCGTCGCCTGCATCGGCAGGCGGACTCTCAACCACTGCGCCACCAGGGAAGCCCGATCCTATTTTTTAAATAGACCTCAGACATCTATCACAGTAGGGAAGCGCTGCCATAATTTCTTGTTATAAGTTTTGTATTACTGTTTTAGTCACTAAATATATTATTTTGTCATCTACCATATTTTATGCATCTTTATTTTTGGCTCTATTTAAGAAAGCAGAAAAGATATAAATGTTCCACATATAAATCAAATTCACATACACTACAGTTCGCAAAATGGAAAGTTTGGCTGTTTAGAAGCTGCAAATGCTATACAGATATTCCTAAAAATATCAGACTAGAGAGGGGGAGACTGTGAAAGGCACCCTCAGTTTCTAAGTCTCTAAATGCAGGATCACATTTGCCCTGTGTGTTTGCACGAGAGATATACAGGGAGCGTGCTGCTTCCTTTTAGTGCTAGAGAAATGCAGAGAAAGGGAATGTTGGAAATTTGGAAGAGCTCATCTATTGTGTTCGCAGAAACTCAGTCCTGGACTCACTGAGAACTGCTCTTAGATGTCATTGATCTTGAACATTTGATGGAAAATTCTCTTGGAGAAAGTTACACCACATGACCACTGTAGGTTTCTTAGAGTCCTTTCATCTGGGCCTCTGATGCAAGTAATAAAGACTGTAAAACTGAATGAATGTCGGGTAATATACGCTAGGAAGTAAGATGTAAAACATTAAAGGCATTTGGACTGTTCCTAGGTCTTTCTTTAATGTAAACATGACCGATATGAGCACTGTCTTGTATGTAATAGTTTAATAATGTTTTACTATTGTATCTTCTTGCTCCTTATTGTATTGTATTCACCAATTTAAAAATATACCACATGAATATACTCTATTTTGTTTTAACTGCAGAAAGGGGGAAACTGTTTTCAACCAAGCAGGCAAATACAGCACAAATGTTTAAAATGTTTATCACAGGGCATCTTTAACATTTAGAATACCACTCTGCCATCTAGAGGAAAACCGAGAGTCTGACACCTAATTAGGGGAAAAGTTAAACTAGAAAGAATTCTTTTTTATTAAGTACAATTATATATACTATTATACTCTAACATGTAACATGATATTAGTTTCAGGTGTACAGCATAATGATTTGATATGTGTATGCATTGCAAAATAATCACCACAGTGAGTCTGTTTACCATCTGTCACCATACAAAGTTAATTTTTTTTCTTGTAATGAGAACTTTTAAGATTTACTTTCTTAGCAGTTTTCAAATTTGCAACACAATATTATTGACTGTTGTTTATTGACTATTGTCCTATGCTGTACATTACATCCCATGAGTTATTTATTATAGAACTGGAAATTTGTACCTCTTGATTCCCTTCACCCATTTTACCACCCCCCAATCTCGCTCCCCTCTGACAACCACCAGTCTGTTCTCTGTATCTATGAATTTTGTTTTGTTTTTAGATTCCACATATAAGTGAAATCATGAGGTATTTGCCTTTTTCTGCTTCACTTATGTCACTTTGCATAATATCCTCAAGGTCCATCCATGTTGTTGCGAATGGCAAGATTTCATTATTTTTTTAGGGCTGAGTATTCTGTTGTCCATCTTCCTTATCCATTCATTCATCAGTGGACACAGGTTGTTTCCATATCTTGGCTATTGTAAATAACACTGCAATGAACATAGAGTTGCATATGTCTTTTGGGGTTAGTGTTTTCATTTTCTTTGGATAAATACCCAGAAGTGGAATTGCTAGATCATATGGTAATTTTATTATTAATCTTTCGAAGAGCCTCCATACTGTTTTCCATAGAGGCTGCACCAATTTACATTCCCATCAATAGTGCACGAGGGTTCCCTTTTCTCCACACCCTCACCAACACTTGTTATTTGTTGTCTTTTTGATATTAGCCATTCTGGCAGGCGTGAGGTGATACTTCATTGTGGTTTTGATTCCCATTTCCCCGATGGTTAGTGATGAGCATGTTCTCACGTACCTGTTGGCCATCTGTATGTCTTCTTTGGAAAAATGTCTATTCATAACCTCTGCCCATTTTTTAATCAGATTGTTTTTTGTTGTTGAGTTGTATGAGTTTATTATATATTTTGGATATTAACCTCTCATCAGGCATATGATTTGCAAATATCTTCTACTCAGTAGGTTGCCTTTTCGTCCTATTGATGGTTTTCTTTGCTGTGCAGAATCTTTTTAGGTTGATATAGTCTCATTTGTTTAATTTTGCTTTTGTTGCCCATGCCTTTGAGGTCAGATCAGAATTCTTTATGCTTAGAATGTAAATTTGTGGTAAATAAACAGTGTTAAAGTGACACAGTGAGATTTCCCGCTAAGCTTGTTAATGTAGACAATAGAAGCAATAATGATAAAAATATAACATTTACAAAATTAAATGGACACACAAACGCACACATGCCAAGCAACGAAAAAGTAAATTATGTATTTTTTCAGCTTTATTGAGGTATAATTGACCTATAGCGTTGTGTAAGTTTAAGGTGTATAACGATATTTAAGTGTATATTGCAAAATGATTACCACAATAAGATTAACTAACACATCCATCACCTTACCTTTTTTAGTGGTGAGAACTTTGAAGATCTACTCTCTTAGCAATTTTCAAGTATATAATACAGTATTTTTAACTATAGTCACTATGGTGTACATTAGTTCTCAGAACTTACTCATCTTAAAACTAGCAGTTTGTATCCTTTGACCACCTTATTGCATTTCCTGCCTCCAAACCCAGGCCAGCAGCCATCAGTTAACTGTGTTTCAATGGGTTGATTTTTAAATTTTAGATTCCACATATAATGAGATCATACAGTATTTGTCAAAATATTTATATACTGATCTTTTTTGTTATCAAGACAATAAATAATCTTCAAATAAATTGTATCTGAAAATCATCCTTTCTCTCTACATTTCTCTCTCTGTCACAAAATTATTTGGCTGCAAGTCTGTGCATTGGAATACAGTGTCTAACCGTTGAGTCTTTTTCTTTCCAAGTGGCTGACCTTCGTATTCAGTGCCATAAACGTGTTAGAACATAACCTACACTCTACATACCTTCTTACATACACAGCAAGAGAAAAGGGTGCATTCTCAGATCACTTTCATGGAAAGCTTGATTCCTGACAAACATTTCTAACCTACTACTGTTTAGTTTTTAAATTTTTTGTTTTATACTGGAGTATAGTTGATTAACAATGTTGTGTTAGTTTCAGGTGTACAGCGAAGTGATTCAATTATACATATACATGTATCTGTTCTTTTTCAAATTGTTTTCCCATTTAGGTTATTACAGAATATTGAGCAGAGTTCCCTGTGCTATACAGTAGGTCCTTGGATAAAGATGTGGTACATATATACAGTGGAATAGTACTGTTTATATTTAATCATACTGAAAGGTGTAATGCTTAAAGCATTTTTCTGGACTAGCAGTATGCCTGTTACTTAATGTAATCATGCATATATTGACTATATAATGACGTATAGATTTTACTGTATCTCTCACTCTTGTTGTTAGTGCTGTTGCTTGTCTTTGTTCAGCATAGAACATTCCAGTGGAGCAGTTGTATAGGATTTCAGGCAAGAAGATAAAGGGAGGTACATGAAAAGTCACTTACCACTACATTGAGTGAATTTATGTCAGAGAACAAGAAAACACTCCGTAGCTTATAGAAACTCTTGTTGTCTTTTAAAAAGATCTGCATGCAAATTGGCGTTGTTATATTGGTCACCTTGTGAACAGACGCTAATCCAGTGAAGGTCAATTTGTCTCCAAGCAAATGGGAAACACGTAGTTTGTTGAATTGGCCTATTTGTTCCTTTTATGGTAAAATACACCCCAGTGCAATTCAGGTGAAATCTAAGCATTTAAAATAACATCCATGAATAAAATAAAATATGTACTGCTCAAGATAATTCAGTAATAGGATCTACTGAGTCATTACATAAATGACTCTTGGAAACTATCAGCAAAATGCAGTATATTCATGTCCTGTGATACTTCCCATGTGAAGAAAAATGTGCTTTTAATCTGTATTGCTATCTCAGTACCGTTTCGTTGTGCCCCTCTGAATTATCAAACCTATATATTTAACATGATCTAAATCTTCTTCTTTTAGGCCTTTAAAATGTGAAATAGAACACAGAAAAGAAATATAAAAAGCATATGTATAGCTCAATGAATTATTATAAGTTTAACAAGGTAAATATTACAAAGTCAAGAAAAATAATTAGGCCCGAAACTCTAGAAGACGCTCATAGGCTCAGATTCAATCTCAAAACCATCCTTCTCCTCAAGACACTATCCTGACTCTTAGAGTAACCATTTCCTTCCATATCTTTATGGTTTTATCATCTGTTTGGGCACCCCAACCCATATGTCCGTCCTGCCCATTTTGTTTTAATTTAATATAATTTTCAATATATCTTAATATACAACTTCCCCTTCTACTTTTTTCATTTCTTGAAAACCTGGGACATTTGACCTTTAGAGTCTCCCACAGTCTGGAGTTTGCTGGTTGCAAACCCATGTGCAGTTCATTATGTTCCCCATCATTCGTATTTCTGCAAATCTCTCCCCTAGACGCAGAGCTTTTATTAGAATCATGCTCAATCTTCTTGGCAAGTCTACAAGTAGTGATGTGTTTTTTCATCAGGAGAGGTATAACTTTTTTCTGTGATTATATCACCTATTGATTTTCAACTGCCTAGATCAGTTGCTGCAAAATGGATGGCAAAATGGCTATAATCAACAGATATACTTGTAGAAAGAGAGAGATGTATACATACACACATTATCCTTTCTAGATAAAAGACTAAAATATTTTTTGCTTCCCCTAAACTACTAGGGGTGATATCACCCTATTAGGATGTTATATGGTATTCAATTCTATAAATATACTAAAATTTAAACATAATTTTATCCATTATTATGACTGCTGTAGTTTCCAATTTGTGGCTATGATGACCAGAACTACTAGCAACAATTCAATAAATGCCATGAAGTGAGCACGTTTACACATACCCATTTTGGGGCTGGGCATATACCTAGGAATAGAATTTTTGGATCATAGGGTATTCATATATTCATCTTTAGCAGATAGTGGCAAAGGTTTTTTCAAAGCAGTTGTAACAATGTGTTTTTTTCCCCACAATAATTATGTGAATGTTCTGGTTGCTGCTTTTTTTTTGGCCAATATTTGATATTTTAATGTTTTTTAAAAAAATTAATCATTACAGTAGATAATATATTGTCTCATGAAATTTATGTTCAAATCTTTTGTGTACTCTTTTTTTTTTTTTTCTTTTTGCGGTATGCGGGCCTCTCACTGTTGTGGCCTCTCCCGTTGTGGAGCACAGACTCCGGACTCGCAGGCTCAGCCGCCATGGCTCACAGGCCCAGCTGCTCCGCGGCATGTGGAATCTTCCCAGACCAGGGCACGAACCCGTGTCCCCTGAATCGGCAGGCGGACTCTCAACCACTGGGCCACCAGGGAAGCCCTAATGACCTTTTATAAAGTGCTTTATAATAGTTTTATAGATTATGGATAATAATATTTTGTCGCATACCTTTTTGAATATTTTCCCATATTTTGGAGATACAGAATTTCTTAAATGTAATGAAGTAGAATTACCAGGCTCCACTTTTTTTAAATTTAAATGCTTTCAGTGTTTTGTATAAAGTTTCATGTCTTTCTATAAGATCACAAAATTATCCTCATATGTATTACTTTAAAAACCCTATTAGTTTCCTGTCTACGTTTAGTTCTACACTCTATCTGGATTAATTATGTTTATCCTAACAATTAGGATCAAGAGAAACGTATTTCCTATACAGGCTTCCAATTGATCCAGTATTACTTATTAATGAGATCAACCTTTCCCCACTGTATATATGAGGATCTACTGATCTACTCCTAGACATAAAATTTATCCTAACAATTAGGATCAAGAGAAACGTATTTCCTATACAGGCTTCCAATTGATCCAGCATTACTTATTAATGAGATCAACCTTTCCCCACTGTATATATGAGGATCTACTGATCTACTCCTAGACATAAAATACTTTTTAAAAAATAGACTTTATTTTTAGAGCAGTTTTATATTTATAGAAAAAATGAGCAGAAACTGCAATGATTTCCCATTTACCCCTCTCACCAGATACCCACTACACACAGTTTTAACATCTTGCATTAGTGTAGCACATTTGTTACAAATTATGAGCAAATATTGATGCATTATTATTACCTGAATTCCATAGTTTATGTTGGAGTTTACTCTTTGTGTTGTACATTCTATGAGTTTTGACCAATATGTAAAGACATGTAGGTGCTATCACAGTATCATACCTACCTATTCATTCTTCTCTTCCTCCCCACCAACCTCTGGTAATCACTGATATTTTTACTGTTTCCATAGTTTTGCCTTTTTCAGAATGAAATATGGTTGAAGTCAGGCTACTATGTAGCCTTTTCAGATGAGCTGCTTTCATATTCAGATAGCAGTATTCATGTAAGTTTCCTTCATGTCTTTTTGTGACTTGATAGCTCTTTATTTTTATCACTGAATAATACTCCATGGTAGGGATTATCACAGTTTATTTATCCACGCACATATTGACATGTTGGTTGCTTCCAAGTTGTGGCGGTTAAGAATAAATCTGCTATAAATGTTCATGTGCAGGTTTTTGTGAGGACATACATGTTTGGTAAATAAGAACTCATTTGGGTGAATATCAAGGAGTGATTGCTGGATCTCGTCATAAGGCTAAGTATAGTTTTGTAAGAAACCACCAAACTGTCTTCCAAAACAGCTGTACCATTTTGCATTCCCACCGACAATGAGTGAGAGGTCGTTCCTCTTGTTCCGCATTCTTTTGTCAAGTTATACTAGGATTTCAGTTCTCTTTAATGATAAGATTGGGAACTGATCAAGCTATATTCTTTTTCTTGGGGAAAAAAAAAAAACCCTAGGAAACTGTTTTAATGATGAATCATCATCTGCTTGAAACTTGCTCTATGAACACTGAACTAGATTTTCCTTTCCACAAATGGGAGCATGAGCCTGTGCCCTAGATGATAATGCATGAAACAACTCCTTTCACTACTCCTGCAGATGCTCAGAGACACCTGGCCCTCCACCTAAACATGAGAAGCTAGAACAGTTTAAATTGAGGTCATGAAGCAGCCAGGAAATGTCTCTCATGCACAGCTTTCCTGGGCATCGAATTAACTGCCTGTGATATTTGTCATTTCTTAAAAACAAGTCCCATAATTATTTGAATAAACATTTAAAATACTCAAAATTCATTAGTCTTCTAATAAATAATTAAATAGGGCTACCATTGAATCTATAATATACATTTATTAACACATAAAACAAGTTGGAAAGTGTGATTACTTATATTATTTCTCTGAATACTCTGTAAGGGCCATTTAGAAACTAGAGCATTTCCACACCAATATAATCAAATTCTTACACCTTAAACAGTTTTCATATGGCATTTAGGTTAAACGTGCGTGGATATATGCATTAAATGATAATAAATATAGTAAATAATATTATACATATTTTATACTTAGATATTCATGCTTATAAACTACTGGTTTGCATTTTAAGAAAAAAGTCACACTCATTTATCATTGAAAAAAGATACATATTAAAAAATAAAATATATATCACTAATTGGTTTCCTTTTTTCAACAGAATTCAAAGAAAACAATGCTCAGTACTGTCTATAGTAACAAGATATTAATGAAATAACACTTTTATTGTACTGATCTCTATGTGTGCAACTTCACTATGGAAGAAGGAGAAATTGTCCATTCTTTTATTTCATAATGATGACAACTTGCATTTTGGCAAACCACTGGACTGAAATGACTTGGCACAGACATTTTTCAACATAACTCTTCCTTTCAAAGTTCTTGGGATTTAAGTTTGTCATTATTATGCTTTTATAATGCATCTTCTAAGGCAAGATTGATAGGTGTGGTTTGGAGGTCAGTATACCCTTTGACATCTAAATACCTCCCAGACACGTCGTACTAATTGACATGTCACTATTTAAGGACCTATTCTTTTGGCACTGGAATTTTTTTTAAATTTAAATGTTCAAAACATCCAAAGTAGAGAAAAATTCAAATATTCGAAAGCTCAGAGGTGGCATCCCTATTTATCAGCGGCTACCCAATTTATCAGTGGTTGCTTGTAGAAATTAGAAAACTCGGGAGGGAGAGAGGCACCAAAACGAGAAGCACTCATAGGGTCAGGAGAGGGTGCCAGAGTTCCACTGCTTGCACTTCACACTTTTCATCTTTTTCAGAGAGCCAGTGCTGTGTACATATTTAGGAGTCTAAGAGTCAAACGAATTCTTCCCTCTTGCCTCTTAATGTTGATAAATCGTTTCCTCCTTTGAATTATTATTCAGTCTCTTCTTGGTTTTACTTTGAAGCATCCTTTATTGAAAGCATACATCAATCTGTGGCACTATGTAAGAAAACGTGATGCATAATGTTGACAGACAGGAGGTTTCAGACTCAACAGATCTAGATTTTATTTCAAGCTCTACCACTTGCTTACTGTGTGGGTCACCACAATGACTTTCAGATTCTTGGGTTCCAAATATGCAGAATGAGGATAACAATTGCTTGTAAAATTGTTTTATACCTAACGGTTACAGTTTACATATACATATTCTTTTATTAACTTGGAGACTTGGACAACTGCACTTACTTTATTTGACCTATTTTAGTTGTTTTATAAAATACTGTAGCTACACTGCTTCTCTGAAGAACAGAGGTATTCTCTACATTTATAGAAAAGCTATAGTAGAAAGTAGTCAACCTTGGACTTTGCCTCAGCTACTTACATGATGCTTCTTCTGCTGTGCTTGATCTCCTAGCTAGGTTAGTGCTAGCACATGGTTTGAATTTTTCTTCTTAAATCCAAGTAACCGTAACTCTCACTGTATCTCTATTACAACACTTCAGATAATAATATATTTAATGGCTTTTAAAATTATTCACAAAATTAGTTATTCCTCTTCTTTTTCTCTTATAACTTTCAATATTGCATGTTAAAATCCTTGGAAATAATTGGTCCATAAAATATTTAAGTAAACCTTTACATAATTATAACAAGAGAGATACTCTTAAATTTATGGGCAGAGCCATGGTTTTTTAAAAGTTGCTTGACTGTATTCTCTGCATTATGGTAAGATTATATAATTTTAAAGGCTTAAACTTCAATAACCGCAGGAAGACCGTCACGCAGATATTTAAAGGTATTTAATCAAAGGTCAAAAATAGAAAACGTTGAATAAAATGAAGTTTTGTATTATTTTGTTTTTGAATATAAAATAATTTATATCTTTTCTTGTTTATCATTAAAGAAGAAATAGATTTTTAATAGTTTTAGAAATTGCAGTTTTTGTGGTTAAAATTATAATACGTAATCTTGTAGATGTTAGACAAGCACAGATAAAATTCATTTTGCAACTCCTTTATTGAATAAACTGATTTCTGAAAAAAAAATCAGGATTTTGGAAATTCCCAATAATCTGAGTTAATATTATTAAAATACTGCTGTGTGGCAATAGTTTAAATTCTTTTCACAGAGCTAAGTTATTTTCTTGATGGAACTGTGGCCTTAGTAACATTTAACTAAAATTTTCCAAAATGGAGTAAGGTGATATCCTTTTATCGCTTCAACAGGTGTTTGGTGGTTTACCTACTGATTAAAGGCTAACATTCAGTTTTAGAAATCAAATATGCCTTTGATCTGTGACCAATAATGATTCCCAAGACAGTGCCCATCTTTTGATGAAAAAGAATATTTGGCCACAGCCACTTTGATATGACCGTTAATAATTTTTGTTAAAGGGCCATTATATCAGCCCTGTCAAATTATACAATTATAGTATTGCTTTTATTAGGAAATGTGTGCAATTGATATTTTTCACATTATTCATCTCTAACCCCACCACGTATTCAGGAGACTATTAGTATCTACTTTCATATTAACTTATTTGTATAATTTAAATTTAATAGTAAAGTATTTATGAATTTTAAAATATGTATCATATTTTAGGTCTGTTAAAAGTGCTCTTCAAGTATAAATTAGAGTTATATGTTTTCCAGAGATATTTATTAGTACTTTGAATTTCTCTGTCAGATTATTTAAAATCTCTCTCTCTCACCCACACGCAGACACAGACAGACCCACACACCAATAATTTTCCAGTCATTTTTCTTGATATACAGTGAATCATTTATGTGAAGATGCCTGTGTTTTAATATCTGGAATCAAGATTTTTCTGTTATTTCATTTTTTATTGTTCCCCTTTTATCTTCTGTTTTTCCTGCTTTCCTAATACGCACCTATCACTAGTTCCATACTTTAGTTTTCTCCTCTTCTCACTATTCTTCTTGAAAATTCATCAGTTTCTTCTAAATTTAGAATAACTTACTGACCTCGGTTTCTCTAATAATTAATTTTATGGTCATTACCTACTTGATAGTCCTTTATCTTAATATGGTATTTTTGTTTGTCATTTTGAAGGCATATTCTCAGGACTCAATTTTCCCCCCTTTTATTCATGATATTTCTTTTCAGACATTGTAGGCAGTATGTACCATAGGCTAGAAGGAGACAAGATATTATTTACATACAAAAGTATTTTTCAGAATCCTAAAATAATTCTTCTTTCCAACCATGAAGTCGTTAAATGTGTCTAATGATTTTCCTATATTCTCTCATTTGACAAATTCAGTTTCTTGTTGGAAGTTCAAATGTGTTCTACCAGAGACATTGTAGACCACTCCACTTTTGCCTTATGTTACAGACAAAGGGAGAAGAGAGAAGTTTACGTTTATTCTGATTTCATTTTGATAGTTTACTAATCCAGTTTGCATTTCTTTACTGATTAGTGATGTTGAGCATCCTTTCATGTGCTTGTTGGCAATCTGTAAAGCTTCTTTAGAGAAATGTCTGGTGGCAGAGAAATGCAAATCAAACCTACAAGGAGGTATCACCCCACACCAGTCAGATTGGCCATCATCAAAAAATCTACAAACAATAGATGCTGGAGAGGGTGTGGAGAAAAGGGAACCCTCTTACAATGTTGGTGGGAATGTAAATTGATACAGCCACTATGGAGAACGGTATGAAAGTTCCTTAAAAAACTAAAAATAGAACTACCATATGACCCAGCAATCCCACTACTGGGCATATACCCAGAGAAAACCATAGTTCGAAAAGAGACATGTACCACAATGTTCATTGCAGCACTATTTACAATAGCCAGGACATGGAAGCAACCTAAGTGTCCATCAACAGATGAATGGATAAAGATGTGGCACATATGTACAATGGAATATTACTCGGCCATGAAAAGAAATGAAATTGAACTATTTATAGTGAGGTGGATGGACCTCGAGTCTGTCGTAAAGAGTGAAGTAAGTGAGAAAGAGAAAAACAAATACTGTATGCTAACACATATATATGGAATCTAAAAAAAGAAAAAAAAGGTTCTAATGAACCTAGGGGCAGGACAGGAATAAAGACGCAGATGTAGAGAATAGACTTGAGGACATGGGGAGGGGGAAGGGTAAGCTGGGATGAAGTGAAAGGTTAGCACCGACATATATACACTACCAAATGTAAAATAGTCAGCTAGTGGGAAGCAGCTGCATAGCACAGGGAGATAAGCTTGGTGCTTTCTGACCACCTAGAGGGGTGGGATAGGAGGGTGGGAGGGAGATGCAAGAGGGAGGGCATATAGGGATATATGTATACATATAGCTGATTCACTTTGTTATACAGCAGAAACTGACACAACACTGTAAAGCAATTATACTCCAATAAAGATGTTAAAAAATAGCATGGGTTAACTTCATTTTTTGTTGTCATCTGTTATTTCATTTCCTTTGGGCATTACCTTTCTCTAACCTAGACAATAAGTACATAAAAAGTGGGATCCTTTTATTTTCAAGTGGTAGAAATCCTTATCTAAACTGGCTTATGCAAAATGTCATCTTATTATAACAAATTGAAACATCTAGGTAGCGCTAGTATCAAGCACAGTAAGATAGGAAAATTGTCTTTAGTATGTTGTGTGTGTGTGTAATTTTTCTTCACCATTTTAAAGTATACATTTCAGCTGTTTTTAGTATATTCATAGAGTTGTGCAATCATCATCAGTGTATACTTTTAGAATATTTTCATCACTCCAAAAAGAAACCCCATACTTATTAGCAATCGTTCCCACTCTCCCCTTCCCCTTTCCTGGCAGCCAGTAGCCTACTTTCTGTGTCTCTGGATTTGCCTATTCTGAAATTTCATACAAATGAATTCATATAATATGTGGTTGGTCTTTCGTGACTTGCTTCTCTCACTTAGCATAATGTTATCAAGGGCCATCCATGTTGCATTATATATCAGTACTTTATTCCTTTTAACAGCCAAATAACATTCATCGTATACTCTAGTATATAAGGATATTCTACATGTTTATCCTCTCATCAGTTGATGGATTTTTGAGTTATTTTAACTTGTTGGCTAATATGTGGGTCATCTATTCACTTTCTTTATGGTGTCATTAAAAAGCAAACATTCTCAATTGTAATGAAGCCAATTTATCAAATTTTTTGTTGTTGCTTGTACTTTTAATGTCATATATAAGAAATAATTGTCTAACCCAAGGGCACAGAGATTTACTTCTCTGTTTTTTTCAAAATGTTTTACAGTTTTATTTCTCACATTTAGGTCCATGATCCATTTTGAGTAAGTTTTTGTCTATGGTAAGAGGTAGGGGTCCAACTTTCTTCTTTTGTATGTGGATATCCAGTTGACTCAGTCACATTATGGAAAAGACTGTTCTTTCCCCCCTTGAATTGTCTTGATACCTTTGTCAAAAATATATTGACCATAAAGTAAAGGTTTACTTGTGTACTGTCATTTCTATTCTATTAGTTTATGTGTCTATCCTACACCAGTACCATACTATCTTGATCACTGCAGTTCTGTAATAAGTTTTGAAATTGGGAAAAATGAGTCTTCCAACTTTGTTCCAATTTTGAAGTTGGTTTTGGGTATTCTGGCTCCCTTCCAGTCTCATGTGAAATTTAGGATTAACTTGTAAAATTTTGAAATTTAAAACTGAGAATTTGGGATTGTGTGGAATCTGTGGATCAGTTTGCAACAGTGTTCACTCTTCCAACCCCTAAACATAGTATCACTTTATATTTCTTCAGGTATTCCTTAATTTCTTTCAACAATATTTTGAAATTTACAATGCACAAGTTTTTCACTCCTTTTGTTAAATTTATACCTACATATCTTATTCTTTTGATGCTCCTGGAAATGGGATTGTTTTCTTTATTTCATTTTCAGATTGCTCATTTCTGGAATGTATAAATACTATTGATTTTTATATGTTGATCTTATATCCTGAAACCTTGCCAAATTTGTTTATTTGACCTGATCAGTTTGTGTGTGTGTGTGTGTGTGTGTGTGTGTGAATTCCTAAGGGTTTCTCTGTATACCAGATTATGTCATCTATAAATAAAGTTTTACTTTTCTCTTGTACAATGTGGATACTTTGTATATCCTTTTCTTGCCTAATTGATCTGGCTAGAACCTCCAGCACAATGTTGAGGAGAAGTGGAGAGAGCGAGCATTCTTGCCTTGTTGCTGAATTTGGCAGAAATATTTTTCAATCTCTTGTTATTAAGTGTAAGTTGTGGGTTTTTTAAAATGCCCATTATAAGGTGAAAGTTGCCGTATATTTGTGGATTGTTGAGTGTTGTTTTCATTAAAAGGGTGTTAGATTTTTCATTTACTGCAATGATTGACATTTCAATCATTGTTTAGCTTGTAAAATTCTAATTATTCAGTCATACGGTTCTTATCTTTCACTCTATTAACAGTGTATTATAGCAATATATTTTCATTTTAAACCAACCTTGCATTCCTGGAATAAATTCTACTTGATCATGCTGTATAATCCTTTTCATATGCTACTTGACATAGTTTGCTAGTGTTTGATGAGGACTTTTCATCTGTACTCGTAAGTGATATTAGTCTGTAGTTTTCTCTGCTGTGACATCTGTCAGATTTTGGTATCAGGGCTATACTGGCATAAAATAAATGAATTAGGAAGTGTTTCCTTCATTTCTATTTTTTGGAAGAGCTTATAAGTATTTGGTATTAATTCACTGTTTTCTTTTTGTTTCTGTTTTTGTCGTTTTTTTTAAAAAAAAAAATATCTGGTAGAATTCACCAGTGAAGTCATCTGGACCTGGGCTTTTCTTTGAGGAAAGTTTTAAATTACTATAGTAACGTTATTTATTTCTTCTTGCATTGGTTTCAATAACTTTTGTTTTTTAAGGAACGAATTGGTTTCGTCTAGATTAACTAATTTGTTGGCATATGGTTCATAATAGTTCATCCCACTATAATTTTTCTACTTCTTTAAATTCAGTAGTGATGTCCTGTTTTTCATTCATGATTTAGCAATTTGATTCTTCCTTTTTTTTTTCTTGGTAAGTCAAACTAATGGTGTGTCAATACTGTTGATTCTCTTAAACATCTAGACTGATATTTAACCAAAAAACTGGGCACCATAACCTAGCCAAGTTGACACATAAAATTAACCATCAAAGAAGTTATCACAGTATATCAGACTAGAGATGGTGGTGATATGGATGGGGGGCGTGGATAACAGTGAAGGTAATAAAAAGTGGTCAAATCTGGATGTATTTTAAATGTTGAGCTGTGAGTATTTATGGATGATTTGGGTATAATCAACCACTTTTCTGTTCTCATCTCATATATTATTTAACCCAGACGATGACTTCTTACTCAGTAAACTTTCTTCCTTTTCCGACACTACATATTCTGTGCTTTTTTCTGATATACTGTCCTCTTCTTAGTCTCCTTTGATGCTTTTTGTACTTCCTTCTGAATTCCAAATGTTGGGAGTGCCCTAAAGTTTATTCTTAATCCCTAACTGCCTGTCTATCTAAATTCCTTTCCCATATGATAACAACTTAGTGTTACATAACATCTGCATACAGACAATTCACACATTTCTGTAGCCAGTTATGACTCACAATTTAAGCTGCAGATGTATCTAGCGTTTTCTTGACATGACTACATAAACAACTATTCTAAACCTCAAACTTTACATATCCGAAGGAAAACTTTTGGTTTCCTCCTTTGCAGATCTGCAGTATTGTCAATTTTGACATCCTAATAATTATGTAACACATAATGAACTAGAAATTAGACAAAAAAATTAGTAATCATTCTTAATTTTTTCTTTACCACAACTTACTTCACCAGTGCAATTCGTTAGTGAGTACTATCAGCTGAAACTCCAAAAAATATGTTAAATCCATCCACTTTTTTCCATTCCAGCTACCATCCTTGTCTAAGTCACTATCTTCTACCAGAGAACTACCTCAGTGCCTCCTTACAGGCCTCCCTGTTCCCACTTCCATCATCCTTATCCAGTTTTCAGTCAGAGCCATTGTAATCTTCTGAAACATCTATGATTACTTTATAATTACCCCCAACTAACCTGAAAGACTTGAAAGAAATATAACTTGAATTATTAATTTTTTCCTGTCCAATTTTTCCAACTCCAGTCAATCTCAACAGGAAAAATACCTAATAAAATACCTTTCCTACAATAAGCAGTAAAAATTGACTATAATATACTTCAAGTTGATGCATTTTTATCAAAGAATAACACAAGGAAATATTTGGAAGATCATATCCTATTATGCTGTTGTATCAAGTATAGCATGTAATGTTATTTTCTTTTGATTAGTGACAACAATGTTTGAATATTAGAAATCATGGTTCAATTAAGATTTTCCTTTTTTCAGTAAATACTTATCCACATGTTTCACAAAATGTTACAGCATGACTTTGGCAAAAGTCTCCTGGAAGTATCTCAGAGATATATCTTATTTTCCCAAAGATGAAATGCATATATAATTGTTTTTATTTTAATGGTAAATGTTATTAGGGTTAGAATTCTTATATTATCATAGTCTGTGAAAATGTTGTTTTAACCTCCTCCAAAATGTCAGTGTTCCACTAAAGTTAACCAATAATGTATGAACTCTGATAGCTATATAGAACCACCTTTTAGGCTAATAAGGACCATTCTTTTGTCCTTATGAAATTGCTAAAGTATTTTGTCATATAGGTCAAGTCCTTATCAAAGTTCTTTGCTTCATTTGCAACTCTAGCTGAAAGTTACTTAGACAGCACCCTTCTTGAATCATACCTTCACCCTTAAAAAATGGTCTCAAATCCTCCATTTACCTGAAGCAGTGAAGCATAGACAAAGCATATGACAGTATCCCCCTTACAATGCATGGCAAGATGATGCATTCTTGTGGAATCAGTCTTTTTAGAAAACTATGAAATATCCCACAGGAAGGAAGAATTCTAAATTTCACAAATTACACTAATCTCAAAAGCATATATAACTTATTCTTTATAGGAAATGATAACCAAAGGTAAGATATTTTAATAGCCCCCTTTGCTTCTTTATTAGATTAAAAATAATCACATTGGAGTGTGACTGTTTAAACGTGACATTAGAAAAAATAAATTTTTACACTTTCTTACTTAGATTTATCTACACAATTTTTTTTACCAATACTTGCATTTCAGTAACATACTTTTATATATTTAAAAAAATTGTTGATAGTTAATTGCTAAATAAATTATAAATTATTATCATAACATTTATTTAATTATCTATGGAAAAGCTCACCACATCAATATTGTACAAAACATCAGATCCAAATATTCACTTATGTAATTCACATATTATTTGTTAGAGTATAAATAACTATAATAAGTTTATAATTGTGAAACTACATAGTATTTTACCCTGCAGATATCTCAAATAATTTGACATTGCAAATACTACTCACACTCAAAGGATGGAGATAACATGGGTAAGACTGGTAAAGACACAGGAATGGATCCATGGTGTCATAGACTGAATTATGTTCCCCCAAAATTCACAAGTTGAAGTCCTACCTCCCAGGACCTCAGAATGTGACTGTATTTTGAGATGGGTCTTTTAAGAGGTATTAAGTTAAAATCAGGTCCTGAGGGTATGCCCTAATCCAATATGACTGGTATCCTTATAAGGAAATCAGAATCCACGTGAAGGAAGCCCATGTGAAGACAGCCATCTACAAGCCAAGGAGACCTCAGTATCAACCAATCCTGTTGATATCTTGAACTCAGACTGTTGGTCTCCAGAACTGTGAGAAAATAAATTTCTGTTTTTTAAACCATCCAGTTTTTTTTGTGATACTTAGTAACAGCAGACCCAGCAAACTAATGCAACAAATTTCAATTAATATGCATTTTGATCTTATCTCCAATAATGGAAGAGATCATTATTGTTGTTTATCTCCCTGTTATTAGATGTTTACCTGCAGCTCAACTTCATCTTTGATATTTCTAGTGGATGGTTGTTAGGCTCAGGTTTCCTTAATGAGAGTGTCCTGTACAAGTATTAATAACTAGTCAAATGAGGCAATGATAATCAGGGGAAATGTAATCAGGACGCTTGGAGAAGTTTGATTCCAGATGAAAACACAGTCATTGACCTTTGCTTAGATATCCATTATTGTCTATTTTCTTTGAAAATCCCTACTCCTTGCCACCTAACTACAGTTCTAACACCTACTACCAGCATTCTTCCAAGTGGTACTCCAAGTTATAAATGCTCCAGCATAGTGGAGAACTAACTTCACTCAAAGAGCAGCAGTCTGGCCTTTACCCTGGGCTACTAGAAGGGCATCTCTGAAGCCCTAAAATGTTCTGCCTGATCGAAGTATCTCTGATAGCTACCGGACAGTTGAATGATATGATTTATGACGGGGCTTTGGAACATGCCATATCAATCCCAACCTCCAGAGGAACTAGAAACTAAAGCTCTTAGTTCAAGCCTCCAGGAAGGGATAGAGGCCAGAGGTCAACTACAAGGGCAGCACATGACTGAATCCCAGTAAAAACTCTGGACACCAGTTTTCCTGACTGGCAATCCTCTGCATATAGTCACACATCAGTGTGCAAAGAGGGTAACAAGTCCCTGGAGACAACCGAAGCTTTGCATTTGGGACCCTCCCAGAACTCACCCTATACATCTCTCCCTTTGGCTGGTTCTGATTTATATCTTTTGTTATGAAACTATAACTGTAAGTATATTGCTTTCCTGATTCCGTGGGTCATTTTTGGAATTCATCAGATCTAAGGGGGTAATGGAACCCCCAAATTTGTAGCCAGTTGCTCCGAAGTGAGGTTAGCGTGAGGATTTTCAAACTTTTGACAGCTATCTGAAGTGAGGACAGTCTTCCACCTGTGCTCTTAATCTGTGAAATTTGGCCTAAGTTTGGGTAGTTAGTGTCAGAAGTCATTACACCTCATAATCTCTACCCTTTCTCTGTGCAAAACTCATTGATATTCTGTTTCTCATGCACTAACAAAATTATTGAAAAGCTTATTTTAGGATACAGTTTATTATTTTTTTGCTTAAGGGGTATGACTCAATATGTTATTCCTTTGAAATAGTATGTGATGTGTGCATTTGAATTGCAAACCTTCACGTTTATGCAAAGGAAAGCTAAGCTGGGGCATTTCAAGACAATTAAGACAGGAAACTTTTTGGAGGAAGAGGACTGCTAATTTATTAAATGAAATAAGCATTCACTGAGAACCAACTGTATTCTAGAAGGAGGGACACAAAGATGAATAAAGATACAAAATTTGTACTTGAGAAGCTCACGGTCCCCTAGACCCATAAATCATGTCAAGTCAATAACCAGTGTATACACTTAGATAAATACAGTGTTATTTCCCTGGGGAGCGGTAAGAGATTTGGGATCTGACTGCTTTATGAGAAACATTTCAGTTACTGGTAGGCAGATGAAAGAATGAATGAATACAGACATATTTTAATGGCTAAAACCTGAATAGTGAAGGAGAAAATCAATCTTATGAACTCATTCTCAGCTTTTTATAAATTACATGCTTTGCATACAAATTATTGGAGATGTCCGACAGAGGTAGGCTCCTCTGAGAGCACGGAACCTTGTATAAGCAATCCATAGAACAATTTTTCTGCCTTTCTGCCTTTCAATCCACCATCTTTTCTTTTTTAGTTCTCTTGTGACTATCCACCATCTAACAAACTATTCAGTCTTACCTTAGGACACCACTTTTCTTAATCAGTTCTCACACTTGACTAGTTTCTCTTTTCATGGGATGTGTTTTGAAGATTAAAAACTTGGTAAGAGTCCCATCTTAGTGTGATTTTGACGAGCTGGTAAGAAAGGAAAAAGAATTATTAGGCTAGGGAACTAGTGAAATCTGGAGTCCCAGAAAGTAAGTTGAGTCCCTCAGCCACTTTTTATCTGAGGAATATTTGCTAAAATAGGTAAAAGTGAATTTCAGGTTTGTCCAAGTTAAACAGCTTATTAGAATATGACCTCATATAACTCGGGGACCTCAAAGACATCACAGTTGTAAGTTGAAATTCTCTCTGTACCCCAAGGAATGCAAAGAAAAGCAAGTATTTCATACATCATTCTACATGGAGGATTTCCCTTCATTGCAGGTCTCTGAGTAACCTGAGTGGAGAGAACATGCAGTAACCATCTATCTCTGGCTAATGCTGATATTTCATGCCAACTCATCTCTGATTCCAGCCTGAGTGAGATCTTTTCTCCATTTTCAGTTAACTTTAGGGACCACTCTGTGAGGCCTTAGTTATGAGTTGAAGAAAAGGGCTACCTGTTCATTATTTACTGATGTCTTTCATGCATGCTTGCGCCTAATTTTGAATGTATCATTTTTATTTTACAATGGATTGCTGTTGGACCTGCTGGAACTTATGACATAATAAATCTAATTACAGTCATTTCGTGCAGGAAAGCTCAGAGGTAAAGATACTGGGTTATTACAGTGCCCTACGGTCAGACAGATCTACTAGGGGCTGGTAGTATGACAGGAGCTGCTTTACTAACTGAGAGTTTTCTGTCAGTAAAGGAATGGCCTTGCTCCAGATCCCAAAGGGTCGCCTCTGAAACTCTTTTTTTGCCATTTGCCAGAGATTCCATACAGCACCCTATGAACTATAGACACCTCTACTACCATTACATGTCCTGGGTTATGTACCCACAGTGGCAGGTCATCTTCTTCCTCAGCCTGAGCCTCTTTGACCTGCCTCTCATTCTCCAACCCTCTTGAAATCAGCAGTTTTCAAGAGGGTTGGAGAATGAGAGGCAGGTCAAACAGAATAAGGGGATTAGACCACCATTCCCAGATACAGTACACGCTGTCTCCAACATCCACAGTGGCCTGCCATGCACTCTTTCTTTGAGATAGTAAGTGTGAAGGGCATCACCTTACCCTTAGACTTAGAGGACAAACCCAGGCCACTGGACTCCACAACTCTTCACTGTTATGACACACTCTGACTCTTGGATTTCATCTCCTATTCTCTGGGAAATGTCTAAACAGAGTCTCCAAGGGAACTTGTCACTTCTAGCCAGAACTAAATTCCAAATAATAAAGTATCCTCAATACAGTGAACAAGTACAATGTGAAATGCAAGACAGTGATGAGTCCAGCAGACTAATTTACATCAAAGAGCAGGAGAATAAACATTGCCCTGGAGCAATACCAGAATGCATGCTGTCTTGTAAAGGTGAGCTGGGTTTGCTCATCCCTGCTGACAGTGACTGAAGAGAATGCATGTGCTAGATCGAGAGTGGCAGCATAGCAAATGAGAGCAGCTCTGCAGATTTGCTCCAGTGAAGAGACAGCATTCAACAAGTCAGATTAAGGTTATGGCAGTCCCTTGTGAACTGTCAAACTCCATCTGTTTTTTTTTTGGGAGGGAGGCCCTATGTGTTCTTTAAATCTTTGGTAGTGACATTAGTCTCTGCAATTCTTCCCAGAATGTGATTTTTAAAAATTATTTACAATATATACCAGTAATAGAATCCTCCTTGGAACCAGCTAATAATATTACGCTCCTTTGCAACCCTACCAGATTCTAGGTCAGGTTTTCAGTAGTCTTCTCTGTGACTACAAGTTATTAGAGTCTGCTTAAAAGTGAAGACAAGACCTACTGACCTCTCACAGTATGCGATGAGTTGCCTGTTGTCTTCTCTGAGCCTAACATATCTTTTTGTAAAAACTACAGTGTGATTTACAGAGCCAGCTCTTTCCACAATTTTTATAATCATCATTGTTCTCATATAAAGCAACTGCTTCTCTCAATACTTCAGCTTCTACCTGCACCCACTCCCCATTAAGCACAGGTTAAAGCCTCAGTGGTTTTATTGACATGTTATAACAGGGATTATCACCATTTTACCTACAACAATCAATGGTGTCATTAGACCATCAAATTAGTCATTCAGTTCTTATTCTGAGTGACTATTGCCTATGGTGGATCAATTAGCAACTGTCAGTTTTCCATAGAAATCAGAGTCTATTCTTTCCTGTATCTCCTTAGCCAAAATTTACCCCTTTGGAGCATTAACTGTGAATCAAAGGTATTCCATAGAGCCATGGAATTTTATGGGACAGGAGGCAGAATGCAGAAGGTATGACATAGGTAAGGCAAAGCATCATGGGGTTCACAAACATAGGTGGAGATCACATAGAGTTAAAATATGTATCAGTTATTGAAGTTAAAAAAATTGCTGTGGACCCTAGGGGTAGAAAAAGACAAGAGATTCTGAGGAGTCCATTAGATGTTTCTGAGACATATATTGCTCTACAGATTTTTAAATCTCAATGAATCATAATTAGGATAAATGAAATAAACATGCATCTAGAAATATTATAGAGAAAATACAGGACACTGATACAAAGAGAAAATTTGAAAGGCAGCCAGTGAGAAAAAACTGAGTGCCATCAAAGGAACAGCAGTTAAACGGACAGTTTATCTCATGACAACAGAGGATGTCAGATGACAATGGAATACCATGTTCAATGTTTTTAAAGAAAATAGTTTGTCCAAGTTGTAATTCTTGACAAGTAAAAGATCTTTCAAGAATGGAAAAAAATTTTTTTAAAAATTTAGGTAAGCTGCGAGTTGTTCACATCATGATATCCTAAAAAACTGAAAATTCTAAGGGATGCTATTTCAGACAGACGGTAATCGTTTTTTACATGGAAGATTTGAACTATAATAGATTCCTATTATATACAAAATACACAAATGGTAGATGTGTTTATAAATCAAAAGATATATTGATGGTAAAATAAAATTATGTATCATATATGAATTGAAAAGAAAAAACAATTAAAATACAAAGCAACAATAGCATATGTCAGAAAATGTTGAAGAAATTCAGTCTTATAAAATCCTTGTATTATTTGAAGATATTGATTAATTTTAGAACTTCTTACATAAGTATGTATTGTAATTGCTGAGATAGCCATTGAAACTGGAAGTATTGTGCATTATTCTAAACTAGTAGGAGAAAAAACATTGAAATTAAATTTTAAAAAATAATTGAAATGAAAGAATAGAGAGATTAAATAGAACATATGAAAGAGATAATAGATATAAACTCAAATATGTCAAAAAACAATTATTATAAACTTGTAAAGTAACATGCAATGTTCAGTAAGCTTTGAAAGCTATCTAAACATTCAAAATATCTTAAATAAGTTGTATTACATAGGTACCATGGAAAACTGACTAATCATTCATATCACTTTTTAAAAATATTTAATGATTTAAGTTATACAACATGCTTTAATATATATGGGATTTGGAATTATGTTAATTTCCTAATGTTTTATATTTTTTTAGTTCTACAAGGACCATATTAATTTTATTAATTAAAAAATTTCAACATTACAATGATTATCTGCCACTTTTGCATAGCTTATAATCATGTAGAGATACATGGAAAAATCTTAATACTCTATGTCCATTAATTAAAACACGGGAAAGCAGAACATTGTCAACCAATACAGATGTACAGAAACTAGCCTTCATTTAAAAATTAACATTCCTAGGTATAGTTACCATGTGTGTTGAATTTGGCAAGATATTTCTGATTTCACGTAACTTCATTGTTTCAAATAAGACGTTTACATTATTACAGTATCTCTAAAGTGATTAATTTCATACAAAATTAATATAAAAATTCACAAGTCAAGCATTTTATTAGAGCATCTATTCTATTTTTGTCTGGTAAACAGCATATCTATAAAGATTCATGGGAAGTTAAATAAGTAGGGCAGTCGGTGCTGTGAGTTATGCAGCAGCTGTGTAGTCACTGCTCCTGAGTCACTGCAGTCCTTCCAATACACCAGTTCTCTTGCCCAGTCCCAGATGCAGTACCAAAATTCTTTTCAAGACAAGTTTCCAGGGAGAAATTAGAGATAAATATGTTAGCTAATGAAAGTTATGCTGTTAGCTTCGCCCTGGGTTGAATGCTAGTCTTTTCCTTCTGAGTCAGAGTTGGAATTTGGGAAATAAACCAACCAGAATCCATGAGCTGGATATTGTTGATAAGCCACTGAGAGCCCAGTTCTCGTCAGAAATTCAGAACAACCATGAGCAAATCTCCAATTGAGACCATTTAAAAAGTTATTTTTAGGAAGTTAGGTTACAAAAATTTTTTTTCAGGGGACCTAGAACAGACTAAATAATTCTTTCAAAAAAAGAATAAAGTTCGGGAACCATATTACCTGGCTTCATGACTTACTTGTGGTAAGACTAGTAATGCTAGACCAATCAAGAAAGTATACTATTGAGAAAAGACATAAAAAAATAAGGTAATAAACCTGTCAAATGAGCATTTAAACTGATGACCTCAAGAAAGAGAAAAAAAAAAAACTCTCGTGTCAAAATAGCATTTTACCACTTGTAAACATTTTTTTCAGTTTCCCTTTTTCTGGAGCACTGATACTGATATCATCTCATAAGAGAATAAGAAAACTTGAGAAATCAGTGATATTTATATTTAAAGTAACTTTGAGTTTCAGAGTTTATCACTAACACAGAAAATAAAATGAATAATTTGTTAATGTTATCAGAACTTGAGTAAATCATCCTGTGCTCACAATATATGCATTTATTTGGTTTAGTATTAACTACTCTATTATCTATCTATCTGTCTCCTTATTTATATGCATTATCTCATTCAAAACTGACAACAACTCTAAGAGGTGGATATTTTTTTGTCTCATTTTATGGATGCAGAAGCTGGGGTTTATACAGATTACGTCACTTTCCCAGTTTATTGAGCACTTAATTTCTGCCAGATACTTTTCTAAGTATTTCACACATGTCAACTCATTATGGTTACAGCAACCCTAGGGGAAAAAAAAAACATACACACAAACACACGTACACACAGGAAAAAAAAACAACAACCACATTTTGCAGGAAAGAGTTGCCTGACCAGGTGCTACTTCTTTTTCTTCTAAGAATAATCAAATATAATACCTTACTGAAATTTGTGTTTCAGTGTGAGGCAGAAAACAAGTGCTCAATAATTCTTTATTGAAAAAATGATAAATGAACAGAAGAATGAATGAATAAATGAATATTACATCCTTCTATTTTGCTTTCTATATAGTACAACAGAATGTGTTTTAAAATATTAACTTGGGAATGTTGATTAGATGTCTCAATTTATTTGAGACATCCCTGTGTTTTACAATCAAAATTGAGTGAAAGATTCTACAAATTACAATCATCTTAATCAGAAAGTTATTTTTAAATGTTAGACGACTGGAAAACATGGTCTTGGCTGGTTTGATTTAGTTTTACCTAGTTCTCCTGGCACCGTGATGTGCCAGGGTAAGATGTTCAGGTAAGATATGGGTCCTAACAACTTCAGGTAAGATGTGGGTTCTGACATCTGCACACTGAGCTCTACTGTGAGTACTGTGTGTAACAGTAGATGACTATAGCTTAAGAAGAGGACTTCCTCTCCTCTTGGTCCTCTGCTTCCTCTCCTCTTGGTCCCCTCTCAACAAAACAACTGGTGGACCAGTTGTTTTGTTGAGAGGGAGGAAGCAGTGTGTCTGTCCTGGGCAAAAGGAGGAGAAAAAGGATATAGAGAGGATACCATCATGTGGAGAAAGCATAGCCATGGGCCCAGCTAGTAAAAATCATTGCTAATATTTATTGATCATCTATTATGGGCAAGTTTATACTATTTATCACCATTTTATGTTTAAGTTTCCTTTACTGGAGCTCAAAACTGATGCACAAGTACTGTTTTCTGAAAAAATGAATTTCAAATCTCTACACTATACAGAGGAAAACAGCTCAGGGGATGTATTAGTCTGTTCGGGCTGCCATAACAAAGTACCATAGATTGGGTGGCTTAATGGAAATTTATTTTTGCAGAGTTCTGGAGGCTGGAAGCCTGAGATCAAGATATCAGCAGGGTTGTTTTTTTCTGAGGTCTCCCTCCTTGACTTGTACATGGCCTCCTTCTCCCTGTGTCTTCACATGACTTTCCCTCCATGTGTGCCTGTATCCTAATTTCCTCTTCTTTTTAGGACACCAGTCCTATTGAATTAAGGCCTACCCCCAAAGATTTCATTTAACCTTAGTTACTTCTTTAAAGGCCCTATTTCCAAATATAGTCACATTCTGAGGTACCGGGTGTTCGGGATATGGGTTCGGGAAGCAGGAGACATGATTCAGCCCATGATAGGGGATCATGTAGGGCTAAAGAATCATTTGGCAATGATTTGCATTTTGCTGCTCGTCTTTTTATGTAAACAGGCACTTCAGGCCTGGTGCTATGAAGGGTATCGGGGAGGGTAGTCTCACAGCATCTCTTCTGTAAATCCCTCTTGAGTAAACTGTGGAGAAATACATTCAGCTTAGGTGGAAAATTGACAATACAGTATCTTAACCTTTGTTCTAATAAAACAGGACATAAAAATGCTGACCAGGGCTTCCCTGGTGGTGCAGTGATTGAGAGTCCGCCTGCCGATGCAGGGGACATGGGTTCGTGCCCCGATCCGGGAAGATCCCACATGCCGCGGAGCAGCTGGGCCCGTGAACCATGGCCGCTGAGCCTGTGCATCCGGAGCCTGTGCTCCGCAACGGGAGAGGCCACAACAGTGAGAGGCCCGTGTACCGCAAAAAAAAAAAAAAAATGCTGACCATATTTAGTGAATTTTTTTTAAGATATTTTAAAAAGGAATTTACATTAATTTTGATCCAATAAGGGTAAAAGTTATCACTCAAGAATATAAAAGCAATCAATTTAAGGGAAATGTAATACACAATCAATGGTTTTATAATAAAAAATGTTTGTTGCATCTATGTAATTGTTTTACATTGGCATCTGTAATATTGTTTATAAATATGTAGCAATCCCATGCTTGAGGCAGATTTTACAGAAACAGGAGCTGTGCTTTATTAGGTATCAGAAGAGGCCATCATCATAACTGAGTCTAAACTTTGATCCAACCCTTTTCTAGGCTTAAAGTTTAGAAAAATGAATAATAGACAGATTCACATGGCCTGTTCTCTTATACTAATAGCCTTCTTACTTTATTTTTGTTTTAATCTATACTCTCTATAAAATAATTTTCAGTTAAGTACCTAGTATCCATAAATACAAGTGAGATAGTTGTTTATCTAACTGTTCATCTTCAATTAAAACACTAGAGGGCAGCCTTTCCTTCTGTTAAAACGTATTCTGCTTCTGAATTGTGCAGTAGAAATACCCTAAAGCATTGCCATGTAAAAATAATATTCTTTTTATTTCTAATATTTTGGGGCTTGATATATCTAACTCATTTTAATTTCAATGATCCCCAAAGTCACAGCCTAATGTGTTAAATAATATTCAGCATATTTGTAACTACAATGAATTCTAATAAGCCAGAAATGTCAGTGTCACAGAGGAAAGCTCTCCTATTCTAAGCCAGATGCTCCCCTAGTGCCATGATGGTGAACAGAAATAAGACTGTGTTTGACTGTGATTATTGTGTCTATTAAGAATAATCCAGCCTAAATGCCTGTGTTTGGATGTAGGGTTAGTTTGTCTTGAATGTGTTTTCCTATTCTCTGTGTTCCCCAGTGAATAGCACACTTCTGCTAGATTAACACACTGTTTTAAACAGGAATGAAATGCAACTGGCCTAGAGATAAGGACAGGAATTAAGGATTCAGTGAGGATTCAGCTAATAGTAATAACTGCCGTTATGTAACATCTGTTAATGTCAAACACTCACCTAAGCATTTTACTTACATTATTTCATTGACAACACGTTCAGTCTTTTGTGACAATTATTACTATTTTTATTCTCATTTTACAAATAACAAGGGTACAGTAATATGAGAGTAATAGATAATCTAATATGAAAGGTATTTACATATTTTGGAAAACTGTGAAGATTTTATTTCATTCAGCCCAGAGAAGAAAGAATTAGAATGATTTCCAGAGGTTTTACCTAGAAATTTGATTTGTAGGGATGGGGTTGGGATGGGATGTGGTACTATAAAGATGAGGGAAATTAGATATATTTTGAATACTTGATAAACTTGAGAATATTCAGTGATTACTAAATCATGTTGGTATTCCTTTAATTATAATACATTGCAATGAGAAATTTGAAAAAAGAAAAAGTAGATTTTGTGTGTGTGTGTGTGTGCGTGTGTGTGTGTATTATCCTGCCTGAGTTAATTAGATTGACAACATAAGTGCAGACTGTGGTCCAGGCACACTCTAGGTTGGGACGGAGAAGAATCCAAGGGTAAATTGGACTAGTAAAATGTTGCAGATTTGATGAGCTCCCAGAGTAGTTGTGCAAAATTCAAAATAGACGGAGAAGCACTGTAGGTCTTCAAGGAGGCAGAATTGCAAATGAAACTGTGTGCAAGTATTCACAACACTGACACAAACATACACACACATACCCATGCACACACATATACACACACACAACAGAATAAAGAGCAGACATTTGGAAAGTTTAAAAGAAAGCATTGTTTTTCTTAAAGGTTTCCTATAGTAAAAATTTTTCAGTCATTTGTGGCCATTTTTTTAAAAACTACTTGTTTTTTGCTATAAATAGCAAAAAAAAAAAAAAAAAAAGCTCCACTGAAGCAGTCATATATTCTTCAACACAAAGAATATTTTAAAGCTCAGATTTGAGCTAAACCTAGTAGTAGAGATCTTATTATTTATGCTTTCTTAACCATCAGGGAACACTGTTAGTACAATTTTTAGAGGAGGAAAAATCAATATAAAAAGTTTGTAGTATCAAATACTGCATGATATTATATTTAAAATCCAAAGAAGTCAGACTTATAAAAACTGAGTGGAATGGTGGTTACCAGAGGCTGAGTTATGGAGGAAATAAGGCAAGATGTTGTTTAATGGTACAAACTTGCAATCAGTAGATAAATAAATTCTGTAGATCTAATGCACAACATAGCAATTACAGACAACATTATTGTATCATAAACACCAAAAGTTGTTAAACGTCTATGTCTTAATTGTTCCCACCACAAATAATAAATGATAATTATGTGATGTGATAGAGGTGTTAGCTTGAGGGCAATATATTGCATACTGCAATATATAAATGTATCAAATCAACACATTGTACATCTTAAACTTACATGATATTATGTTAATTACATGTCAATGTTATATGTCAATAAAAACTAGAATATTTTACTAAACAAACAAAAAGATAACCTTTACTCCATTCTGTTCTGTGAATGGTGCCAATAGTTTAGTTTTCTAAAATAAAATGAATATGGAGAAAGGAAAAAAATAAATTTACTCTGTGATAATGGATGGCATGGAGGCTATTTTTTAAGCATCTGGGTCAATAAGAGATGTATATGTTAAATATCTGACAGACAGAATGGCATAATGACTACTTTGAATTATTCCAGCACAAAGAAAAGTGGAGGAATAAAGTGAGATTGACAAAATGTGTTGAACTTGGTAATATATCCAAGGAGATTTCCACAGTAAGTGTTGAAGGTGCCATCTGTCTTTTTTTATTCTTTCTTGTTGCCTACAGTAAAATATGAGAGGATAATAATTAATTGAGTGAAGAACTTAAAAAAGGAGCCATGGCTTGCTAATTTTGATAATTTTGAAAATTCTCAATCTCTCCAGATGGCAAAAGACAGAAAATAAGAGATGTATTGTCAGGATGGCACACTCTAGAGAAAGTGCCAAAGATGTGACTGTAAAACCCTTTCCTAAGACCTCAGAAAAATGAAAAGCTCAGGATACTCAGTCTTACAAAGGTCTCTTTCAGAGATTAAGGGTGTACTTCACAGATCCTCTCCATCAAACCACAGAACCCTAAGGAGGCTTAAGGTGGTGGGCCCTCAGCCGTCTCAGCAGGAGGTAGAGAAGTTATCTCAAAGAATCCGTGGATATGAATTTTATGTAATGGGGTGACTCCACCTGAAATCCGTGAGAAATCCACAAGATTCTTGAGAAGATTATTTCAGTAGAAACACTACCAGGTTGAATTGAATGGGACAGAGAGAATACAAAATGAATGGAGGCTCTCGGACCCCTAAGTTTCTACTGGCAGGAAACAGGCTGATAATACTAATCAACTGCAAACACATGTTACCTTTCATAAAAAAGGAAAGATTATCCAGAGGGTGGAACCAAAAGCCCAGAATGCAGTCAAGAGGACATAAAGTGGAGTTGTATTAAATTATACACAAAACAAAAATCATGAGGAGAAAGAGGGTTTCCTTTTTAAGGGAGTTATTTCTAGGCCTTAAATCTAATCAAGGAACTCCCAACATTTGTTTGGCTAGATTTCAAAACTGCTATGGATCAGTAACTCCCTTTTACCCTCCATTTCCCTTTTTCAAAGGGTTATATCAAAAACTGATAACCTATTCCTCTACCCCCATTGTATGTTGGGTATGTAGTAGGCAGATAATTTGTCTCTTTAGTTTGACAAATCCATGGGTATTCCCAGGAGCTACTTAAATAGTTACATACAGGATAATAATCAGCACTTGGACCTTATTTACATGATGAGATTTTAGACTTCACTGGTACTTTATTTTTTGAGCTGATGCTTTAACAACATGGCTTCATTGGGACACTTAGGATGAGGTAAATGTATTTTGCATGCAGGAGGGACATGACTCATGGGGGCAATGGTCAGACTGGAGAAAACAGACTCTAATATGACCCCGCTTGATCCCCACCTTGTGGTATTCACATAATTTCTCCCACTGAGTGTTGGAAGGACCCTTGACTTGCTTCTGAATGAAAGAAAATAAAAGGTAATTCAATATCTCCCCCATGATGACAGCACGTATATTGTAAGGCTGAGTCTTGCTAGCTGACTTCTCTCTTCACCCCTTGCTGGACTTGAATAAGCAAGTCCCCATATTGTGAGAGGGCTTATAAAATGGTCTTGTGGAAGAAACTGCAGGTGGCCTGTATAAGTGAGAGAGGCCTCCAGGTGAGAGCCAGACATAAACTGGGTCCCTAAGTTTCACTCCTGCAAGGAAATGAATTCCATCAAAAACCAGAGTGAGTTTAGAAGTGGATCTGTTGCAAGTAAATTCTTTTTTACTCTGTGATGTGAACTGAACCCTGGCAGACACTTCAATGCTGCCTTGCAGAGGACCCAGCTAAAACACATGAACCAAGCTGAACTTAACATTTAATTTTGCCTCTGCACATCACCAATGTGGTATAAGAATTGTTTCCTTTTTCTTTTCCTGTTGTTACTCCTCTCATTTGTTTCAAATTCTTTTGTTCTATTTTGTTCCTGAAAAGATAGAGTGCAATGGGTTTTATTCATTCCATTTCTCTTAATATTAAGGCACTCTTTTAATCTATTAATCATCCTTCTGTTCATTTCCTCTTAAACAAACTGTAGCCAACACTAGAGTAAATTCATATTTCTTGGTTTTAACATTCTAAAAATTAAATGAATATGTACATTAAATTTAAATTGGGGCTACATAAGTAATCCTATTTTGCAGCTTGTGTCCCTTTGCACTCCTTTATTATTAAAAAGGAAAATATTATGTACCATAAAAAAAAAGAAAGTTAATTATGAAGTTTAAATAGATAAGAAATTACAAAGCAGAGATAGACATATTAAGCTAGTAATAGCTGGCAAATCTTCTATTTTTCTTCTCTTGGCTGTGATCAGACCTTTTAAATAATATAATACTATGCTCCAAAAGTCTTATACTGCGTATTTTAGTTTCAAATTTGTCTACTCAGATAAGAATCTATATAACTATGAATTTTCATCTAAATTAAGAACACACCCCTTGTATTATTCTCCTTTTATTTTGGTCATTGAATGTGCATTAACTGATTTCAGCCCATCCCTTGCACATGAGTTCAGAAATAGAATGAATCATGATGTAGGTTCAAATCCTCAAAAAAATGTTTAATAATAATAATTATTAAGAACTATTTAAGCAGAAATTAACCTAAAATCATAATCATATCCCATTACAAAAAATATGTATAGAAAAAGGAAAGTCCATGAAGAAATTAATGGTGATTATCACAGTATGATGGTATATGGCATACTTTTATTATTTTTTTATAATGTTACCTATTTTTCTTACTTTTCATAGTATCTGAAATCATAAACATAAATATTTATTTCAAAATGATATAAAATAAAATTCATTTTTTTGTATGAGCACACATAGAGCTCATACCTAAGTTTCTAAATGCCACTTATCCAATAGAAGGAGCCAGGGATCCCTCAAGAAATGGCTGATTCTTGGATTTGGGCAGAAAAAATAAAATATGAGCCTTGAGTATCTTGTAGTTCCAGAAAGTCACGGGTGGGAGGTCATGGGCTCATGTCAAAGGACAAAGAACTAGCCTGATAAAACTCCCAATAATCAAAGCTAGAACAATTTGAACAACAGATAGTGATAGTATTATATTGTAATCTAAGGAATACAATGAAATATTTTGATAAACATAATAAATAACATAAATAAATGATTGAATACATTAAAAAATAGAGGGAGAATGAACAAACTTCCTTATGAAAGACTTCCAAATAAAACACGTAGAAGAAATGAAGACTGAAAATCACCATTAGAATATCACAGTAATAATTGTCACAGGCAAGATCATGATGAACCCTAAAATTAGTAGGTGAAACTTTAAGGAGAAACAGGATATTTGCATGACATAACATGACAAGGCATCTCCCCTGAAATATTTATTAAATACTCTGGTGGTTTTAACATATGTCCACAAATTATTTCTCCCACCAGCAGTGGGAGCTTGATTCCTCTCCCCTTGAGTGTGGGCTCCATCGGACCCTTCCTCTAAATTTCTGAAACTTCCAAGCTCTTTTCTTGTTTCCTGCCTCCTAGCTCACTACTTCCTGCAGTTGTTATCCGTCTGATACCTTCGTGTTCTCTTGTGCTTCTTCAATAGCCTGGTTAACAGTTCTATTCCTAGTTAACAGTTCTTCCTATTAAATTCTCTCTATTACAGTACCTGGTTCCTTCTGTTTACTGACAGGATGGCCCCCTGATTGACATATTAAGCAGTGACTCCTATAGCTATTTGGGGAATATATAAGTAATTGAAGAGCATTCTACATAAACAGGTGTACAATTTTAAACACTCTTAGGATGAGTGATATTTGAGTGTATAATTACCTAAATATCCTGCTACTATTTAAATATCTCCTCTTGATATCTAGAAAATGAGAATTTCCCTCTTTGGAATTTACAAAATCTAGTTAGAATTGTAGTAAATCATTAGAGTCAGGAACTCTGACAATTTATAGGTCAGCCTTACCAAGGAACAGATGCATTCCAAAATTAAAGAACTCACAGGTTACAGTATTGAAGTTCACAGGATTATAAACTAATGTATTTTTCCGTAAGTGTCCAATATTTTAACTCTTTTAACTTTTTATGATTGATTATAAACTATATTTTTAAATGAATCAAAATATGTTGTCATCTATTAGAATCCTTCAATTAAAAATAATTTATATGAGTCTGTATATGCTTTCCTGACACATGACTATTTTTCCTGTTCTAGGTACCATTGTACGTACAATATACTTATGTTGCATTAATATTGACTTCTGCTGTTAGAAAATAAAATAGAAAGTACTTCTGAGTAGAAATACAAAGGTTAATGTGATTTAGAGAATGCTAGAGTCAGAGAAATTGAAAAAATTATTGTAATTCATACTTCTCAATTTAGAGACAAAAACCAGTTCTCTTAGTTTGGAACTTAGTTGATGTCCTTCTTGAGTTGTGACAGAAAAAGGCTTTGACTTGTAGCTCAAAGCATATTCTTCTCTGCCTCATGGAATTATTTGCTTTTTAAGAAAAGAATATATTATTTTCTCAATTATCTTACCTTAGAAATAGGTAATTTTTGTTCATTTTTTTCACATTTAAATACATATTTTATTCTTTAAAAAATGTTAAATATTCTTCAAAATTTTTAAAGAGAATTTAAATATCTTTTAAAATCTCAGTCTTCTAAAAAACAGAATGATTAACATATAAATAAGTTTGCCTATTTTAAACAAAAATATTTTAAAATTTTAATTATCTCTCTGACTTCTAACTTGTGTTTATTTTTCAGTCTAAAATATTAATTATCGATATTTCTTCATACTTATAATGTGTATTTTTATATCAAACATCATCATTTTCTTTTAGATGTAAAGTATCTTCCCAGATGTTCTAAAACAGGGTGTACTAGTATTTTATTTAAAAAAAGAAAAGAGCAAAAACAATACCTTGGAAAAGGCTCCTCTCTTTTCTCTGCTTCTGTTCACAGCTCAGAACTTTCTGGGAAGAGGGGAATTGTTAGGTTCAGGTTGTTTTGATGCTGTGTCCCCTCTCCTCTCCTGCCTCCCAGAAGCCGCTGCCCACACACAGACAGAGCAGTTACCCTACTGTGGCACATCACAGGATGAGTCACAGAGGCAGCTAACGTACATTACTGTCAGCATTTACCACAGAGGCTAACAAAAGGTGCCAAACTGTATAGCCCTTGACCCTACGTTTAGAGCTAAGGGCACATACTCTCCATGAGTTTGCCTGGATAACTAATTATCTTTCATATATCCCTCCAAGAATAGTTAGACCCAGAAGAGTCCATCTAGGTGGCAATGGTGGTGGTTTTCAGCTGATCTCTTCCATCTTATCTCCCTCCCAGTAACAAGTGGAGGGATTCTACAGTGCAGACGCATGGAAGCAGCATGAAGGTTATGTGAGCATGAATAACTCAGGTTTTGGGGTCTTGGTGGGATTTAGACCCACCAGATCTGTCTAGCTCAGGAGAATAGACAAATTGACACACAGGGCCCAGGAGCTTCCTTAGAAAAAGAGGGATACAGGGATAAATATATCGACCCCTTCTAATTGGAATTTGTGTCTTTGGAGAGCATCTCTGATGGAGTGAGACTGTATGGATGGGCATCAGCTGACAGGTAATACATGGAAGCAAGTGGAGTCTGGACTCAGCACTGTGGGAAGAGTCTGGAAATACCCTGGTCCACACAATTTGGCAAGGATAAATGCTTTATATTATATTAAAAAGCAAAATCCTTGCTATATTATAAAGAAAGTAATTGGAATATTGAATTTGTCCAACACGTGCTTTGCCATCTAATAGCAAAGGGTTTTTCTCTTTCAATCACATCCGTTCACAGACTACCGGTCATTGAATCATATTTATATTCTTAGATAAACCTACCGTGGTAAGAATATAATAGCATTTAATACCTCGTTGGATTTTGTTTGCTAATGTTTTATTCAATAGCATTCACATCTGTGTTCCTAAGTTAAATTGGTTTATAATTGGTTTTGTGTTATCAGTGTTAGGTATGAGTGGGGATGTGAAATACAGAATGAAGAAACAAAGCAAACGGAGTCATAAAAGATAATGTTACTTCGATATTTGATAGCTTCTGAATGGGCCAGGAATCAAACTGAGTTAGATACTATCTATTGGCACACAGTACCCATTTTCACTAACTTTGTGTAACTTCCCTGACCTGCCAGCTTCTCCTCCCACTAGCCCCTGCTAAAAGTTCTATTTCCCAGACTCATTTGTTCCCAATTCATTCTGAGCTCTATCAAGACACATCAGTAGAGAACTGATAGTCACATGGGATGTGATAAAGTCTGATAGACATATGGAATGTGATAAAAATCATACAAAGCAGGCTTCCCTGGTGGCACAGTGGTTGAGAGTCCGCCTGCCAATGCAGGGGACATGGGCTCGTGCCCCGGTCCGAGAGGATCCCACATGCCGCGGAGCGGCGGGGCCCGTGAGTCATGGCCACTGAGCCTGCGCGTCCAGAGCCTCTGCTCCACAACGAGAGAGGCCACAACAGTGAGAGGCCCGTGTACCGCAAAAAAAAAAAAAAAAAAAGTCATACAAAGCTAAGGAAGTCTCCCAGGGAAAAAAAATTAGGCACAAGTTTCCCCTGCTATCTGAAAATAGAGCATTTCTATGAAAGCTTTTATAAACTGAAATGGTATCAAATCAACATCATCTTTTTGGGGGGCTTCTGGTAATTACAGTACATGTTTATTTCAATCATGATTTATAAGTGAAAATTTATTATAAATATATCACATTAACACTGTACTCGTTTTGTACCCTAAATGACAGGATCTAATAGAAGTGCATGGAGGTGGCACATATAGCAAATGCGTGATGGGTAATCTGCAAGGAAAGGTTTGTGATCTAGCCAGAAGAAATAAGCCTAGCTGAGTGCTAAAGCTAATAGAATCAAACATACAACCAAGTCCTGATAGATACTATGAAGGAGTTGAGAGAGAGAAGCAAAGAGTCAAAAAGATATTGAAAAACTAAGACAGTAATTAATGAGCATACAATATATTATTCTGCTGCTACTCAGTATCAGTTACTATATGCCAGGGATTGATTTAAACATTTTACCACATTACTTCCTATCTCTCTCTCTACAATCCTATAAAAAACAGAAAGTGTGGAAATGGTGGCTTAGAGAAGGTATTTAATGTGTCCAAGGTCACAGAGCTATTAAATGATGGAGTTGGCACTTAAATCAATATTTCTCTAATGCTATTACAAATGTCCATTACCAACACACAGTGATAAATGAGGAGAGTACAAAGTAGAAGGACAGATGCATTCTTTGTGTGGATAGCACTTTCGTTTGCTGGCTTCATTACCCTCAAATTCATTTGACAGTGGTGTGCTGGTAAATGTTTAAGGATTGGGCTCTAAGGTTGCAGGGAGCTTCAATTTGTGACCGCCAGTGATTCCTGAGGTGTAAATACTCCTACCACGGCTGATTTCAAGTCACCAATCGAAAGTCACTGAAAGCAGAGTTGGGACAAGGTGGATCCCATCAGGTCCCTCAGACTGGTACAGGCTGCCCCAGCGTAGGACTGCAGAGGACTTCTTGATTAGGTGTTTCATAGTTTGCAAGTTACACAGAACCATGAGGCAGATTTATATTGTCACAAAATATAGTATTTTTAAAAGCATAAGAACAGATAATTACCTATTTCGAGGAGTCGTTTCGGTGAGGCAGTAGGGCTTACTTGATGAAGATAGTGTGTCATGCTTTGATGGTTTTAGAATGAAGACTCTAACAATATTCTTTTCTTTTTGTAAATTGTATTGAAGAATAGTTGATTTGCAATGAAATGTGTTAATGTCTTCTGTACAGCAAAGTGACTCAGTTATACATATATATGTATTCTTTTTCATATTCTTTTCCATTATGGTTTGTCACAGGATATTGAATATAGTTCCCTGTGCTGTACAGTAGGTCCTTGTTGTTTATCAATATTCTTATTCAAAATGGACCTCTAGGACTATCTCTGCTTTGCTCCTGGTTGACACCCATGAAACAGCTAAATGTCCCATGGCATAGGTTACACTTTTCCATGTTTGGGAAGATAAGGAATATGCAGCTGTGAGCAACTGACACAGGACATTGTCAACCTCAGTTAAGTCATTCAGAGATCTCTGCCATTACTCAAGAGCCATCAATGGATGATTCCTTCTTTAGTGGCTCACCTGACTGGGCATGAGGATTTGTACGTTGCATTCAGCTGGGAAGAAAGAAGAGCCCTTGGAAGTTAAATTTGGTAATACCCAAGAATTAGAAAAGAATAAAATCAGTTCCCTGGTGGTCCTGTGGTTAGCACTTGGTGCTTTCACTGCCGTGGGTCTGGGGTCAATCCCTGGTCAGGGAACTAAGGTACCGCAAGCCAAATGGCGCAGCCAAATAAAAAATCGAATAACTATAGATATAGATACATTATATATATATGTCTTTCAATAGATTTCTATTGCAGTATTTTTCATTCCTGTGTTTCTTTTTGTCTCCATTTGCTTTTATTTCTGGCGTCTATTTTGTAGCAAATTTCTTTTCTCTGAATAGCTTTTATTCTTCAATTCTAACGTTTATACTTTACTGTCTTAATATCCAGTTCCTGTTCAGGAAACCCTCGTTTTATTTTTCCACTCACTCTGCAGCCGTCTGACACAGTCAGCTTTAGTGTAAAGCTCCTGGCTAATCACTCAGCCAGTCTCCCACACAGCCAGCTCTTCACAATCAGTACCAATCCCCCGATTTAATTTTATTCAATGCAGTTCAATTCAAAGCAGCTCAGTTCAGTTCAGTTCAACTCACTCTACCACATGGTGGTGCCAGTTCTAATTCTGTTCTCCTCTTTTCTTTCTTTCTTTCCTTCTCTCTCTCTCTCTTTCTCTTTCTTCCTCTCTTTTGTGGATGATCAAAGCATACATGAGAAGTAGAAAATAGATCTGGTGATTTGATCAGTCATTTATTTGTTCTCTCCTTGGAAGGTGGATGTTTACAATTGTGTGCCATTCTTGACCGTTTCCAGTTTTCCGTATGCATCTTATTGAATGCATTAACATTCTTTTCTTCAGTGTTTATTTATTACTTCTAGAAGTGTTCCCTTCCTTTGATCTACCCAGTGGACTTTCCGTATTGACTACCAGTGACAGTTTTTTGTTTTACAAGGACAAGAACTTACATAATAGTAAGATTGCACTCAAAATTAATTAAAGGTTGACTTCCATTTCTAATTCAATTTTTATTATGCATCATGACAAAAAAAACTGTCATATAGTCCTTAGAATCATACAACACTAAGTCTCTTGAATTATTCCTGCTGTAGTGCTCATCATACTTCTTTTCTATGTGTCTGTTTTTCTCCCTGTCCATGTCTTTGATACACATCAGGTCATTTTACTCCTAATGTTCTAACTTGTATTTTTTATTTTCTGTAAATGGAAAGAATCTGTCCAGTATCATTTCGTTAGGCCAACTTTCTCTGTTTTTGAAAACAAGAATTACCCCTCACCTCGTTTTCTGTTATCAGTAAGCCAGTCTCTAATTTATACAATCATTAAAGTTTATTTAGAGTTTCTAAATAGGATTATATTTCCATTTTCGGTTAGTTTTGTGTTCTGAGATGTCTTTGGAAAGGTTATATACATATATATTAATATATAAATTTGCTACTTACTCTGTTACAAGCAGTCCAAATAATGGACATATCTGTGTTTGTATTTTATACAAACTGTAGAAGTTTTGGTAAAGAATATAAATAAATATTTACCAGGCAGCAGTTGAATTCAAGGCAGTGATAATCCAGTGCATCTGTAAGGTCCAGTCCTTGCTTTGTAAACAGTAAATGTTCTCCTTTCACTCTTCCCTAGACAAGAGAATAGTCTCACCATCAACTGAGTAGCTCTGGCTGGACCATAGGATTCATCCTTGATTCCTCTCAAGGCCTCATACTCAACTTCTAGTTCATCAGGGGCAAAATATATGTAAAATCCAGTAGCCTCCCACTAAGAACCTCTTCCAGTCTTTCCCTGGACTGCATATTAACAGCCTCGCTGATCTCTTTGTTTCTACTTATACCTCAACATCCATCTATTAGCAACAGAATAATGTCTCCAAACTGAAATCAAACTACATCATTTCTTTCCAATGGCATCCATAGCTGTTAGATTAAAAACCCCATTCCTTACCCTGACTTTCAAGGTCCTGTGGGATTTGGCCCCCGTCTACCTTTATGACCTTGTCTCTTTCCATTCTCTGTCTTATTCATTGAGCTCCATCCACTGAAATTGTATTTCTATCCCTTGAGCACCCTGTATACCCATACTCACTCACTTGTTCCTATGCTGAGAGAACAGTTTCTCTCAGATGTTATTGTAGATGTTTCTTTCTTCTCATTTAGGACTTTGTTTAAAAGTTGTCTCTTTGAAGAGCCGTAGCCTGACATACTTTGGCCAAAGTAGACACCTTCTCTGAAAATGTCCTTTCTTTACTGTGTTCATTTTGCTCAAGTTATTTTGGCTGTATCAAGCATTACAGCACCTATAAAACTCAAGGTTTAACTGAAGGGGATATATTACATTATATTTCTACCACAACTCTGTTGAATTTGCAGAGGTTGCAGAAACACAGACTGCAGTCCTGTGATTTTTCTAGACTATATTTTCATAATCTGTGATTAAGATGGCTTATCTAAGGTGAAAAGCACATATTAATACAATTTTAACAGTTCTAACACTTTTATTCAGTAAGATTCAATTCTCACACTTTGAACTAACTGTGATGATTTCCCATGAAACAGCCCTGAGCCAAGCCTTAAAAATATGAGACCAGATGTCACAATGTCAGCCTACTGATTTGATTATTTGTTCATTTTTTGCTACTTTTGTTTAACAAAGCCTTCCTATCTTATTAAAACAACTCTCTACTTTGTCACTTGCATGTTTTAGAGTTTTCCTGAGCAATAGCCATTATGGAGAAAATGGCTTAAATATGATATTAACCATGAGGGAAAAGGATAAAGGTACGAAGAGTTTTATAAGCTCATACAGCAAAATAATGAGGTGTTTAATGACTAATAACAATGCAATTCTACATCTCTGAGCCAAAGGAGAAAATATAAGATTAAATATAATGACAGGATAACATTTAACAAGTACTTGAAGGCTTTATAATTGTCTTAGTCTGCTTAGGCTACCATAACAAAAATACCATCGACTGAGTGACTTAACAGAAATGTATTTCCCACAGTTCTGAAGGCTGGAATTTGAGATAAGGCTGCCAGCATGGTTGGGGTCTGTTTAGAGCCTTCTTCCTTATTTACAGATGGCTATCTTCTTGATATATCATCACAGGGCAGAAAAAGAGAAAAGGCAAGCTCCTTCCTGTATCTTTTTATAAGGGCACTAATTCCATCATGAGGGCTCCACCCTCATGATGGAATTACTCCCAAAGGCCCCAGTCTCCAAATACAGTTGGCCCTCCATATCTGTGGGTTATACATTCTCAGATTCAACCAACTAAAGATCAAAACATATTCAAAAAAATAAATTTCTGAAAGTTCCAGAAATCAGAATTTGAATTTGTCACATGCTGCCACTATTTACATATCATTTACACTGTATTAGGTGTTATAAGTAATCTAGAGATGACTTAAACTACATGAGAGGATGTGTGTAGGTTACATGCAAATACTATGCCATTTTATGTAAGAAACTTGAGAATCCATGGAGTTTGGTATTTGCAGGGATCCTGGAACCAATCCCCGCAGATGCCCAGGGACGACTATACTATCACATTTGGGATTAGGTTTTATCATATGAATTTGGGGGATAAGAAAGGGACATAAACATTCATCCATAGCAATACTTTTAAGTAATTTAAATAACTTAAAATCTCTGTGTCTTCGTCTTCTGAGTAAAATGGGAAAAATACTTTTTATCTAATTGCTTTGTCTGAGATCTCACAATGACTATAGGGACAGTGAGGGATAGCACTCTTAACATTTCTTCATGGATAATATAATAAGGAGTTATGTTTAGCATAAACCTTGGCGTGAATTAACATCTCTAATTAATAAAGAATGACTTATTAACTACAAATTATGCTTTGGAAATTAATATTTCCCATTGGGTTCTATTATCACTGTAATCAATTCTGGAATCTTTGTTTTTAAATTTCAAAGAGTTACTTCTTAGCTCCTAAAAATAAATTAGAAAAAGAAGTAAATTAGTTAAAGAGGGCTTCCCTGGTGGCTCAGTGGTTAAGAATAATCTGCCTGCCAGTGCAGGAGACACGGGTTCGAGCCCTGGTCCGGGAAGATCCCACATGCTGCGGAGCAACTAAGCCCGTGCGTCACAACTACTGAGCCTGCGCTCTAGAGCCCATGAGCCACAACGACTGAGCCTGCGTGCTACAACTACTGAAGCCCGTGCACCTAGAGCCCGTGCTCCACAACACGAGAAGCCACCACAATGAGAAGCCCGCACACCACAATGAAGAGTAGCCTCCCGCTCGCCGCAACTAGAGAAAGCCCACGTGCAGCAACGAAGACCCAATGCAGCCAAAAATAAATAAATTAAAAAAAAAAAGAAACTAGATAAAGAGAATCAAAGGGAAGATAAATCTAACTACATGTATATGTTATTACTTGATTAAGGATTATCTAAGATAAAAATCCAATTTCAGACAGAAACAAGTTCTCTTTAAATGTTGGTGTTATATCATAGCTCACCTGAAATTGTGGAGTCAACTTTCCATAAAAACACAATGAGAAACACTGTGTCTGACTTACAGTCACTTCCAAGGCCTTCTATTCCTTTTCTCTAAAGAATCCCTCCTGACAGTACGTTTGAGTCAGTGAAACACATTGTGTGTGAGTGTAAATTAAAAGAAGTAATATACATAAAGTGTACAGGATAATATAGGGGGCGTCATAAGCCCTTATAAGCAGTATCTATCATTATAATTCTGATTCTAAGTCCTGTTATCATTCCATTACGTGATCTTATTAGTTCACCATTGGTACCCCTGTTGAGAAAATTTACCTAGAGATTCCTATTTGTGTAAAGCCTCCAAATCAAACTTTTTAAAAATACGGAATTTATTCTTATTTATAGCACGAAGTGTTTACCTGCTTTCTTTCTTTCAAGTAAATTTTACTGCTTTGACACAGAGTCACATTTCTAATCAACTTCATTGAGTGAGAAATAGTTTTCTTATTTTCCTGTGGATATGAACTTGATAGAAAGACAACCACTTTGGTGACATAAAACAGAAAGCTGATCGCCAGAGCACTTGTTTTGAGTGCCCTCTAGCGGTTGCTCAGTCAGTAACATTCAAGGAACCTGAAATTTGCAGCCTAGAAAAATCACGGTAGAGATTTTCAGACGCTCCTTCTTTTCCAATTAAGAAATTGATCCTCAGATAAGATATGTAAATTGCCTTCTGCTGCAGTTCTTCGAAAAATTCAAATTAAAGCCAAACTTACTAATAGTATTTTTCAAACTATAAATTCTTATTAAAATTTCAATTATTTATTTTCTTTAATTGAATACCATTATGCAGAAACCATAAAACTGATATAATGAATATCATTTATAGAAACTGTAAAAAATTGATATAAAGTTATTGTAGTAGTAGATGTGACTTCTCTTTCCTTTGTCATTTCTCCATCACTGCTTTTTCCTTTCCTCCCCGCTTTCTGCCTTCCTTCTAAACGTCCTTATTAAGCTTTTCTCTCTGCTTTCTTTAGTACTTTTAGAAACATTTATCAAGATAATATTTTAACACTTAAGAGGATCTAACATTGATTAACAACTTAACAGATATTTAATAAATAAACTCATAAGTGAATGAAAGGTTGTCCGACTGAGTGAGTGAATGTTTGAATCAATCACAACTACAAATAAATATCATACCTAGAGCATCTTAATTAGCAGTACAATCTTCTCATTCATGTTGAACTTTATAATATCTCTTTAAATAAATACTTTTTTAAAATTTGATAACTGATAGAAGTTTATAAGCTATCATATTATCATACATTTTGCTATCTGAACATATTTTATAAATAAAATTTATAATTAAGTCTTTTTTCCTCATTGTTTTGGAATTTTATTAAAATGTGGCTTTTAGTTCATATTATTATCAGGAAAATTTTTTGTGCTCAGAGTGGTATTTTAGACACTATTGAGAAAATAGAGTAAAATAAATGTTCTCACCTTCAGGGAATTTATTTTCTAAAAATGTTAAAAGGTAATAAACATATAAGAAATATACTTTTTTTTTTTTTTTTTTTTTTGCGGTACGCGGGCCTCTCACTGTTGTGGCCTCTCCCGTTGCGGAGCACAGGCTCCGGAAGCGCAGGCTCAGCAGCCATGGCTCACGGGCCCAGCCGCTCCGCGGCATGTGGGATCTTCCCGGACCGGGGCATGAACCCGTGTCCCCTGCATCGGCAGGTGGACTCTCAACCACTGCGCCACCAGGGAAGCCCAAGAAAATATACTTTTTAATGTTTCATATTAGGTTGATAATTTCCCATGAACTCTATTTTCCTTCTGAGTGTCCTTTGCTGAGGATAACTTGGCAAACAGGAAAAATAAAAATAATAGAAAAATTTTCTATGACTGATAAGTATGATATTAAAATAACCATATCAAAAATTACATTACCTTTTTCTAACGTATTCTTTTCTATAAATGTTTCCTTAGGAACAACTTTAGACAGATTTTTGAAGAGTAAAATGATACTGAGAATATTAAGTGAAATAAAATCTCTAACAGCACTAAGCACAATGCTGGATTTACAGCGTGTGAAATACACATTAGCTATAGCTGTTATTGTAATGTAACTTAGAGCTTGTATATAATTCAAAGGAAGAGAAAACTAGAAGGATGGTATGTACGAGCTATATAAAAATTGTTTTCCACATACATATTTAAACATCATATTTTTTGTTTTATTTCCTCTTGCTGATAGTCTCAGATTGAAATTATAAAAACTAAAGAGAGTCAGCCTCTGTGGTGAGCCTTGTCTTAGGAATTCATTACCTAATTTCACTTGGCAGAATTAATCCTGCTCCTATCCAGGGCTAGCCAAGGACTCTGTCTCTTTCTAGTCATGTTTTAACTGGTGGGTTTCCCTGGAAGAGGGTATGAGACAGTTATGGGAGGGTTAGCTCAACAGTTAGCTGTTGAGTGTGTAGTTTAATAAAAGTACATGGCGTTTGCAAGTGTTCATGCATAGTTCAGTTTTACCAACCTGAGTGATTCATTTAAATATTGTTCACCGCACTTTATTGAATAATATTTTTTGAAGCAATAGCAATTGTGTGTCCAGTTGGCCTCCATTCACTTCTGAACTCAAGGAGAAAAATTCATGCTATAAATAACCAAGAGAGGCACATACAATTTGCCACATAGTGCAGTATAGTCACTCACTGTGAACTGAAAGGACATTTCTAGCAACCTTTTTTTTTCACCTAGGAACATTTTTAGCACATATCTAATCAATTTGAATTTCCTACTCATACCACTTTGCTAGCATTCTTTAAAACAATGAAACTCATTTGGGTCCTGTAGTTTATTTTCTAGGTATGTAGTGGTCTCTGTCTTAGAATAGAACTGTAATTTTCATTCTTAATAATGAATGCATAAAGGGCTTCAGGAGGCTACTACCAGTAAAGAGAACTCCATAAACTATAAAAGACAGGGCCCACTTACTAACCTCTGTAAGCATTTAGAATTGTTGACAGGATTTAATCTGTACAATTGCTTATTCTTTTGCTGAACTATGTATTTCAGGCTGCTTAGATCCACCTAAAAATCAGGTTGGTTGTTTTTTGCTAATGATGTTATTACCAAATGATGTTATTACAGCTATTCCCAAAAGGGAATAATGATTATAAAACAAAAGCAAAACCAATCTGCCTTTATCAAATAATTACTTGGAAAGTATTCTGTTAGAACACAATAGGTGTTCAATTATTCGTCAAATAAATGGTGTAGAGTAGATTTTTCTGCGCTCAATGTCCTTAGGGTTATAACAGGAATTTAGAGTAGTGATGCTGTAGTGAAGACTTTCTGGTCTCTCTATATCTAAATCTTCCTGGATGGGACCTGAAATAATGGGTTTTAGAGCTTTATAACAACAGCCAATCCTACCGGGGGATTTAAGTGCCATTCTTATATTACTTATTTGAATCTTCACAATAATCTCACTAGATAGGCAACAAGGAATGTATGGAAACAAAGGCTTAGTAAGGCAAAGTAATTTCCTCACATTATGCTACTAGTGAGTCATGTAACTGGTGAGTGACATAACTCATTCCTGAGTACCAGTAAGCCTTGACCACATATATCATTGACTGGATGAAGTCTGTTCCAATCAAACTGAATACCTACCAAATTCTCCTCCTCCCTTCTTATAGTATACATGTATATATACTTCCTTAAAAATACGTAAAATATCCACTGCTTTAAAAAAATATATATTCCATGTCTAACATGCTGGTTGAGAAATGCAGAATCTCAAATGACATTTTTGTCTTCTTCGCAGACTGTTGCCTATGGCAATAATATAAATTCCACACTGTGAAAGAAAAAAACGCACCAGACAATTAAGGGGATGCTTTTACTTGGGTTATTGCAATAGAGAGGTTTTTTCCATTAATGAAGAATGTCTCAAGGAAGAGTTTGAAAAGCTGGGGATTTATAAAACAAGACAATCATGAGTGAGGATTCAGAGCTTGCCTTTTCTTTTTGCCATCTACCACACGTGACCACCCTCATCTACTATTCTTTATTTGTATTATCTTCACTAGCTTCATTTCGGGTAATTGTTACAGTAGCCATATCAGATGTTTACATCAGACCCTTCCTCTGGGTTAGCACATGCTGCCGTTGAATGTCAAACTCTCTGAGGTTTGACCCCGTTGACCAGAGCCTTTCTTCTGCAGTGGTTTTATGGTCTCAGACTGAAAAGACTCTCCAAGTAGAAGTAGCCATATTCTGCTTGGTTCTATGAAAAATCTCTTTTATTCTTCTTTTGTTTTCCATGATGTAATGGGAATGACATGAAAAGTGAGTATATACAAATGACAGGTGTTAAACAAGTAATTTCTGTTTTATTCATGCTTATTGGAAATCTTAGTTTGACCTAATTTCTAAGGCAAATGCACAGACATGAAACATACGCATACACACACACACACACACAAACTTGTGACAGTCTTAAGTCTCTAATTCTCAGGGATCAGAACACACACACAAACACAGAAATATGTGTATAGTATAGTTACATGATGGATAAAGAGTTAGGGCCCCATAAACAAATTATAACATTTTAAATATAGTTTTAAAAATACATCACCCAGTTCCATACAGTGCTAATTTTTTTTAAATCTGGAGAATTTGTATCATTCTAATCTACCTGTATTTGCTAATTCAACTGCTGGTGCCTGTTTAAACAGCTCTGTTCATTGTGTCAGGTAAATACAATAGATCAAGGACTTCCTATACCTAAATCCAAAGAAATGCCTACTTCACATAATTGTCTTCTCAAGAAACAGAACAAAGATTCTTTAAAGTGCCTTCTTAGTCATTAATATGCAAAATTAAATGTACGTTTTTTAGCAAGTGAAATGTACTTTTAATATCTGCAATATGATATTAAATTTTTAAAAATACTAAACAAAGTAAGACTCCAAGATTAATGCTCTCTGGCAAATTGAAAGAATCCTCATTTTAACACTGAAAATGTATTTAAAAATTTCAGCAGTCAGGTGCAAAAGCTCTCTCTCTCTCTCTCTCTCTCTCTCTCTCTCTCTCTCTCTCTATATATATATATATATATATATATATAAAGGAAAGACAACCTAGAAACAGAAAGAAAGAGAGAATGGAAAAAGAGAAAGCAAGAAATAGAGGTAGAGAAAGAGAGGTAGAAAGAGAAGATGAAACATAGGGAGATGGAGGAAGACGGGTGGAAGAGGAAGGAAAATTTGGCAGGAGGCTATCATACTTCTGCACCATTTTCTCATGAGAATTACAACTGCCTGTATTTTCCAATCTTTTATAACAACTTAATTTTCAGAATTTTACTTAGCAAAGCAAATATACAGAAATACCATTTTAGCCAGGTATCTAGTTCTCAAGGTTGTATAACAATTGAATTATCTCTCTCTCTCTCATTGCCACACTCTACCTATAACTATGCATATTGCAAATAGCAGGGTATTGATTATTTTTTTTAAAAAGGCCAGCCTTCTGCTTCCTGAGTGAAGATACAATTGTTGCACTGCGTTATCTCCGAACCCTCTTTGCTAATAGTGAATCTCTTTGGCAGTCGCTCCAGAACTGCTGACAAGACATACTATTATCTCTTCAATTTCATCTTCCACCTCTTTCTCCCTATGGGAGAAAAACATCTGTGGGCCTTAGAGGGAGTTCAAGAAGTTCGGAACGATCTCTTGCCTTTCAGCCCAAGAAGAGTTCACTTTTTTTCTGCCCTGCTCATTCTGTAGGATTGGAGATTTTGTGAGCAATCCTACATCAAGCACCATATCCGTTCACTTAATAATTAAGGAATTTGCTTAGTCAACACACATTTTTTGAGAATCTACTTGATGTTGGCAATGTGCTTAGTAATTGGAATTTAAGAACTGAGGACAAAAACTTTAAGTTTGGGGAAAAGTAATCCAACATTAGACTCAAGGTGTGATTTTTCTCTTCAAGAGCCTTTAAAAATAGAAATACAAAAAGCACTCAGGCATGCTTTCTAAAATAATTCTAACTATCTGTGTAGTGTGTATTTTTAAAACTAAACCATGAAATAAAATATGTAAGTATATTCTGACTGTATATTATCATTTGGAAACAAGAACTTCGAACATCGTATATTATTTCTAAGCTTTAAACAATGGTCTCAAACTATAAAACTAGGCATAAGGGAGAGGGGTGGGAGAATAATGAGTATGTGGTGGGGGAGCAGCTCAATAAGAAATTTTTAAGAATATAGAGCTGGACACTAGGCCCTTTTGGCGTTTCTGATCTCCAAAGTACAAGGACCACTCTTTGGTAAGAATAAATGTTTTACCAGCCATATTTCCAAGTTATTTCACCTTTCTGAACGTCTGAAAAATGAGGGTTACTAATACTACAAGGATTAAAGCCAATAATCCTTTAAACACTGAATCGATAATATCTGTCTTTATAGAGTGATAAAGAGAAAAAGGACGGGCTTTAGAGTAAGACTGATGAACTGCTTAGGAATTGTGTCAACTTAGGAGCAAAGTTACCAATAGCTCTGAGTCTCAGTTTCTTCATCATTAAAGCATCTAGCAGAGCATATGGTATAGTGTATGTGGGGGAGATCATTATTATAGCAGAGAAAATTTTTGTTTATGAAAACATCACCTTGCATAAGATTGAGGAATCTGTTTTTAGTTACCTGAAATTATGAATATGACTTCACATTTTAAAACCCTCCTCTTTCTACATTTCTCTCACTTTTCAGTACTATATACTTACTCTTACAGCCCCTTAGAACTTTTTATTCATTCTTTTATGCTTCTTTACATGCTGACTTTCAATAATTCTGTAACTTTATTTCCCACCTCTAGTATAGGAAAGCATTATTGCTCAGTAAACTGTGAGTTAATTGAAATCAGGATTTGTTATTTTATAGTTCATTTACCCAACAGTCCTTGTTAATACTTACCAAGCACTTCATAAATGCTGAATGATTTAATAAAGAATAAATGAATGATATAATAGTACATTCTTTAGTTGATGGGAAATACATAGCATCATTCAGAATAAGTGGCATAAGAATAGAAAGCCTTATCAAAGTGTTATGCAGAGAAAGAGGGTTCATTCTCAAATGGTAGAATTTCAGGGATAATTGGTAGAAATGATTTGGAGGAAAAGCATGCAAGGTACATCTTCTTTCATGCCAAGAAAATGACAGAATTCGTTTTTTTATTGAAATATAGTTGGTGCACAGTATTATGCTGGTTTCAGATGTACTATATAGTGATTTGACATCTGCATATGTCATGAAATTGTCACCATGATATATCTAATAACCATCTATCCCCTTTATCATTTTATACAGTTTGTTCTTCTGCTTACATTGTCCTCCTGATTTGTGACCAAGTAAAATCTTAATCATTGTTAATCATTTAGCCTAATTTCTTCCTCTCCGTATAGCCTATCCTATTTTTGTGTGCCAGAACGACCCATTTATTTTATGTTCTCCCATAACTTTTGTGCTCTATAAGTCATTTCATGTGTATTTTAATTGTCTGTGTTTTTCAGTCATATGTATGTTGACTTATAACTCCAGTATAGTTGCTAATATTTTATGCACTTTTCTTCCTGATGATACAGTCCAGTCTTGCATACGCCTCAGGCACCACAAATGTTTTTGTATGAGGTAGTAAATGGCTTTGGATATTTTTGAGTGAAAGTGTGATGAAGCATTTGGAGGAGAGCTCATCACACAAGGAGAGTGTCTCAAGGGAAAGAAGAAGAAGCCCATGGGAGGGATTTTAATGAAGTCTATCTTAAAGTAATTTACAGGAAAAAGGAATCAATGAAGGAGATTGAGAGGTTATAGACTAAGGACTGTATGAGGGAGCCTGCTATTATAAGAACAAGATTGGAAAAGCTTCCAGAAGAAAAAAAGCCAAAAATTGTAAATGTTTACAGAGTGGTAGAATAGATATGACCAGAGAGAAGTCATTGGGTTTGCCAAGGAAAAGATTAGTGATGATTTCATAGAGAACATTTTGAAAACAAACAAAAATGAAAGCCAAATGTCCAAGCATGGAGAAATGAAACTGAGGGGAAGAGAGATAAGATGTGTAGCTATAGATAAGGCAGGAAAAGTTGGGAGTTCAGGTTGAGGGACTGAGAAACCATTCGTAATCTATTTCAAACAGAATGGTATTGTTTAAAAAATTATTTATTTATTTACTTATGGCTGTGTTGGGTCTTCGTTTCTGGTGCAAGGGCTTTCTCCAGTTGTGGCAAGCGGGGGCCACTCTTCATCGCGGTGCGCGGCCTCTCACTACCCGCGGCCTCTCTTGTTGCGGAGCACAGGTTCCAGACGCGCAGGCTCAGTAGTTGTGGCTCACGGGCCTAGTTGCTCCGTGGCATGTGGGATCCTCCCAGACCAGGGCTCAAACCCGTGTCCCCTGCACTGGCAGGCAGACTCTCAACCACTGCGCCACCAGGGAAGCCCCAGAATGGTATTTTTGATCTAAATTTTTTTCATGTTAGAAGTATAAGTTTTAAAACTGAGAAAAGAGGATGATGCATTTAGTTTAGCTATGCATTTGAAATTATGTGGTAAGAAATAGTCGAAACATACTTTTTTAATTTATAATTGTCACAATTGAAAAATGATTCATTATTAGTGAATTGGCAGCATTAAAACACTTATAGACATTGAATTCTGGAATCAAAATTTTAACACTGACAACACTGAGTTCCATTCTCCTATATCCAGTTTCAACCGACCATTTCCAGCCTGACATGACTTCTTATAGACATGCGCAGATGTAACATTTTAAAGGTAACAGCTTGATTTTTTTTCTCTCCATGTATGTTCTTTCTCTAGAATGACACCACTGTCTACTCAGTGGTTTAAACCTCCCCCGCAATGGAGTTATTCTTGAGTCTTTTCTTCACCGTCTCCACTTTAAATCCATCAGCACCTTTCTTGGTGCTTTCTTCAAAACGTATTCTAAATCTTTATACATCTTTCTTTCTGCTGGTATCAGTTAATTCAGTCATAATCACCTTCTGCCTGGAATCCTGCCTTACTTCTGCCCTTGCTCACATAATACCCATTCTATTCAAAAAGGCAGAATTAGCACTCCCCAACATATATAAATATATATATATATATATATATATATATATATATATATATATCAACTCATTATCTTTCTGTTTAAAACCCTCAGAGGCTCCCCGCTAGGAATAAGAGGCCTCCTCACTGACTTCACCTTCAACTCACTCACCTCACTCATTAACGTACTGGCTACACTAGTCTTCATCCTCATAAAAGACAAAAGATCTTGATCATTTCCCAGGATTTTTCCACATGCTGGTCTTACTGTTTGTGTTTCCATTCCAAAATAAAAGCTCCATTAGATTAGAATGTCTCTCTGTCTTGGTCAACCTTTATAATTAGCACTTATACCCAAAGCCTAGAGCATTTTGTGAATTTTTACTTCCAGTAATAATGGGCTAGCTTGTTTGAAAACAACAGTTCTGTCACCAAAATCAAATAAAATGGCTGAACAAAATGTAAAACATGGGGTGGCAGGGCTTATCAGAAAACTTTTAAAGCATCAAGGACTTAAGGAACCAAGGTAATACAGAGCAGGGCAACCAGCAGAGGAAATCTTGATATTTGAATTTGCTTCACCCCTGAGGTTTTTGCCAACCAGTTTGAGAGACTTAGACATAAAACCAAGATTTCTGCCATTTTATGCCAGTGAAGGGAATTATAGTTTAATATAAGTAAGAGAGACCTGCTGAGCACCCTAAGCTTTCAGTTTGAACAAGAAGACTACATTTGTATGAGCAAGATATATACCAACTCTTGCAAAACTTAAGCTCAGCTTTACTTTGAATCAGCTCAATCTCTGATTAATTAATTTGCCATTCCTCAACTACCTTCCATAAGCAGAAAGTAAATTTTTTATTGAAGAACATATAGCCGTATGCAGAACTACAGAACCTCAACTCCTGTTTCTCTCTCATTCTGGTTCCAAAAGTCTTCTCTTCAATCCACAATAACCAGGCAAGCAGAATATGGGAATTATCCAAAAAACTATGAGAGAACAGCAACAGACCCACTGAATGTCAGACACAAGGGTAACCAGAAAGGAACATTAAAAAAATTGAATAAAGTAAATCATAGGAAAGAGAAATGTTAGTAGAAAACAGGGAAAGTATTAAAAAAAGAATTATATTGAAACTCTAGACTGAAAAATGTAATAAAAATTTAAGAATTCAGTATATGGGTTTAACAAGAAATCAGAAACATATAAAAAGAGAATTAGTTAAATGGAAGATAAGACAAATAAAAGATATCTATGGAAACAAGAATAAAAGAAAGAAAATGTAGACAAGTGTGTAAAATAATACATATATTTGGAGTCCTAGGAGAATAGGAGTGAGAGAATGAGGCAGAAGCAATATTTGAAGAACTCGTAATTGAGTAGCTCCCATAAATATTTCAAAGAATATAATAATGAAGTAGTACAAAACTTTGGCAGTAAGACTGCACATTATGGCACCATAGGGAGAGTGGAGTAGACCAAAAACAAAACAAAACAAAAAAATAGAAAATCTTAAGAAACAGTCACGGTGGTGGGAGGAACATATTAACTTAAAAGGAACAAGTCTGACATCTCAGTTTTAAGCAGAAATTGTAAAACAAAGAAGACAAAGTATGATAACTTAGAGCATTTAAAGAAAATAACTACCAATCTAGAATTGTATAAATTGTGAATATATCCTTCAACATTGAAAGCGAATGATGGCATTTTCAGGCATACTTAGTTGAGATAAGGTATCACAAGCAGAACCAGTTTAAAGAAAATGCTTCAGGCAGTGGGAAAACTGTCCAACAGGGAAACCTAGAAAAACAAGAAAAGTAAAGGATAGAGGACAGAGCAAATACAAGAATTAAAAAACATCAGTGTCTTTTAAGTTTTTAAGTTTAGAATTAAACATTTTTTAGTAATTAGGAAGGGATAAATTCTGAATATATATTAGTCTTGTTTTTAATATAATTTAATTGTAAATTTACAAACTTAATTTTTAATAATGGCTGTTGTTTAACAACTGGCTTGCAACAACAAAAAAGTATGTTATTACATAAAGACCTGCCTTTTAGGGCTTCCCTGGCGGCGCAGTGGTTGAGAGTCTGCCTGCTGATGCAGGGGACACAGGTTTCGTGCCCCAGTCCGGGAAGATCCCACGTGCCGCGGAGCGGCTGGGCCCGTGAGCCATGGCCTCTGAGCCTGCGCGTCCGGAGCCTATGCTCTGCAACGGGAGAGGCCACAACAGTGAGACGCCCGCGTACCGCAAAAAAAAAAAAAAAAAAAAAAAAAAAGCTACTGTGGGATTTTACTGGGCAACTCCACATTTTCCCCATCTGAGTTTATTCCTAGGATCTTTCCTAATTTATTAAATGTATTATGTTCATATTTTTGGGAATATCAGCCCTTAAACATAGCTACAGTTTAAAGGGGTACTTCCTACTTATGAATTGTTAAATTAAATAAAAATAGGGTATTCCTTTCAAATGTTATTTCCCCAATTCCCATTTTCATGGAGTTCTGTCCAATTATTTCTAATACCTGAAATCTTTATGTTGGAACATTAAAGTATTTCTATTGGTTTTAAAGTATTTCTGATGGTTGTATGGCATTACTACTGAGCGCTTAATTTTTTCATAAAGTATGAACACTTAATCATGAGAGAATCATGAAATATCTGGTATATTAACTTTATGTGCGTAAAAGTGGGAAGAGAAAGAGAAAAAGAAATGTGAGGTTAGAAGATTTAGGTTGTGTGGAAAATGATTTAGTCTCTGGGCAGTCCAAGATTTAGGAAACATGTTTGAGTTGAGGTGTTTCTTCTTTCTTCAACATCAATAAATAAAATTTCTATGGTAAGAAATCAGCTACTTTTATTTTACTAGTTATATGTAAGCTCTCTTCCTCATTGAGGCTGTCTTGTATCAGTTTAGACAAAATAAATTAAACGTCTCCAATTTGAGGCCATTAAACATTTTAGTGCAGAGGGGAAGTGAGATGGGCCTTCTTGAATTAACCTCAGTAATATCTGCTGGAACACTTTTCTAACGCTGGCTAAAGTGCATTCCTGTGTATTTCCACTTAAGCCATCTGCCAATCTTAATGCTTATTCCTAAGGGAGGAAAACTTCCAGAGCTATTTTTCATTTAATTTGCAAGGACATCCTGTTTAGGTACTTATCAAAAGAACAGAAGAATTGATGCCAAATACCACAAGCCCTAGTTTAGAAAACTTAATGGGTTGGACTGAAATCATAACCTACATTTAAAAGGAACTGTAGCTTACTTCCTTTATATTTACTAAATACTCAAAAAGTATGGCTGTGTGGCCTAAATGCTTTTTAAAAATAATAGTGCTTTGCTCTATGTACATTAAGGGATTTCTAGGGAAAAAAGTTGTTAACCTTTCCTAGGATGGTGACTAAATATTTTAGTGCACTAAAACCATAACCCTTTGTTTTCCAAAGTCGTAAAATGATATTAAAGCACCTATTTCTTTTGGAAAAGAAATTATCTAACCTGAAGAATTTTTTATCATATATGATAAATAACAAAGGAGAAATCTGTAAAGAGGTAGCAGTACCTATCTTTTTTTTCAGTGTTCCACCTTTTTTTGCATAGTAAAGATTTAAACTCTGCTTTATTTAATTTCACAATTTAACTCAAATTACCGTTTAACTCTTGATATTACTGTTATAAAACACTATATAAGAAAAATGTAGATATATTTTTATTTTTAAGAACTTCTTACTGGAGTGACAAAAAGAACATCCAGTAAAATATCTTTGCTTTTTATTACACTGGGACAATAGATTATAACTGATTATATAACTTTTTTAAAGTTCAACAACCTATTATCCTTTCTCCTGTATGCTATATATATAGGGATTTATACTGAATAAGTTCATGGAAACCAAAGTTAAATAACATTTGTAAAACACATTTGATCATATTGGGTACACTCTACCACTCATTTGCTTGGCACTGTATAAGCAAGACATCCAGTTAATTTTTTTTTCTTTTTTAAATTACATTGATTATGTAATCTGAGCATGGAGACACCCACCAAGCCTTTACTGAACACTTCTTCAAGTTGCATTTCACATGTAGGTTGAATATGTAGCTACTTAAGTGTCATGATTTCAAAAATTTGAGTTCAAGATAAATGTTCCTACTACATTATACTACTAAAGCTTATTTATTTGATTCCTAAAGTCTTAAAGTCTTTTGGGGCATTAAAATCTTCCAAAATACGAATATCTTAAAAAAAAATTAAGAATACAAGGATAGGGACTTCCCTGGTGTTCCCGTGGTAAAGAATCTGCCTTACAATGCAGGGGACTTGGGTTCAGTCCCTGGTCAGGGAACTAAGATCCCCCAAGCTGCGGGGCAACTAAGCCCATGCGCCACAACTACTGAGTTTGCGTGCCTCAACTAGAGAGCCCGCGTGCTGCAAACTACAGAGCCCACGCGGCACAACTAGAGAGAGAAAACACGCACGCCACAACTAGAGAGAAGCCCTCACACTGCAACAAAAGATCCTGCATGCCTCAACAAAGATCCCGCGTGCCTCGACTAAGACTTGATGCAGCCCAAAATAAATAAACAATACATAAATTTTAATTAAAAAAAAAAAGAATACAAGGATATTGCCTTTAAGTTTTCAACCTCAAAAATAAAACAGCCAGTTATTTTACCAGCAAAATGGACCTACTCAGGAATAGCAGAGAATTGCAATTCAGAACAGACAGGCTACGGTGAATCATCGGCAAGTCCAGAGAGCAAAGGAGAGGAGCTTTCTTTTATTAGGTTTTAGGAGGAAATTGAGGAGAGTTTTTTTTTAAATAAAAGTTAGAAGTTCACTGGAGAAGAAAAGAGTTCGGAGTTCGAGGCTGTAGCAGTTTCTCACTGGCTCCAAGAGGTGGTCAGTGCATTCTTGCTGAGACAGGAAGGCTCTTCCTTCCTTTGCTTAAAAGCAGAAGATGAAATTCCCATGTGAAACATGTCCTCCCTGGCACCAGCAAAAGAGTAACATTCTTATCCATGATGGGCACAAAGCTGAGACTGAGAGAACTTTATACAAAAAGTTTAATACAAATAGACGTAATACAAATAGGCCGTAAGGAGTGGTACGTGCATAGAGCTCTCCCTTCAGGGCTTCCTGACTCCACTTTTTTTTTTTTTTTTTTTTTGTGCGGTACGCGGGCCTCTCACTTTTGCGGCCTCTCGCGTTGCGGAGCGCAGGCTCCGGACATGCAGGCTCAGCGGCCATGGCTCACGGGACCAGCTGCTCCGCGGCATGTGGGATCTTCCCGGACCGGGGCACGAACCCGTGTCCCCCGCATCGGCAGGCGGAGGACTCCCAACCACTGCTCCACCAGGGAAGCCCTGTACTTCAGATTTTGAATTTTGATCTTTTCCTGGACTAGCCGTATGGGATATGATACTCTCTTTGTGATGCTGGGCAGCAGCAGGGAACCCCAGCTCCCAGTCAGCCACTCGATCACAGGGATAAACACCCAATACACTTACAACCGTTCTGTACCCAGACGACTATTCTGTTTTTCACTTTCAGTATAATATTCGATAAACTTCATGAGATATTCTACACTTACTTATAATGTAGGCTTTGTGTTAGATGATTTTGCCCAACTGGAGACTAATGTAAGGGTTCTGAGCGTGTTTAAGGTAGGCTAGGCTAAGCTCTGATATTAGGTAGGTTAGGTGTATTCATGTATGATATTTTCAATGTAGGATGGGCTTATCAGAATATAACTAACTGTAAGTCAAGGAAGATCTCTATATACCACAATTTCTTTATGCCTTCATCTGTTGACAGACACTTAGGTTGTTTCCATAATTGTAAATAATACTGCAGTGAACGTGGTGTGCATATATCTTTTTTTTTTTTTTTTTTTTTTTTTTTCCGGTACGCGGGCCTCTCACTGTTGTGGCCTCTCCCGCTGCGGAGCACAGGCTCCGGACGCGCAGGCTCAGCGGCCATGGCTCACGGGCCCACCCGCTCCATGGCATGTGGGATCTTCCCAGACCGGGGCACGAACCCGTGTCCCCTGCATCGGCAGGTGGACTCTCAACCACTGCGCCACCAGGGAAGCCCCATATATCTTTTTGGGTTAGTGTTTTTGTTTTCCTCAGTAAATACCCAGGGTGAAATTGCTGGATCATATGGTAGTTCTACTTTTATTTTTTGAGGAACCTCCATACTGTTTTCCATAGAGGCTGCACCAATTTACATTCCCACCAACAGTGCACAAGAGTTCCCTTTCCTCCACACCCTCACCAACACTTGTTTCTTGTCTTTTTGATACTAGCCATCCTAACAGGTGTGAGGTGATATCTACTTGTGGCTTTTATTTGCATTTCCCTGATAATTAATGATGTTGAGTATCTTTTCACGTACCTGTTAGCCATCTGTATCTTTTCTTTGGAAAAATGTCTATTCCGATCTTCTGCCCATTTTATTAAATTGGGTTGTTTATTTGATGTTGAGTTGTGTGAGTTCTTTATATATTTTATATATTAGTACCTTCTCAGGTATACAATTTGCAAAAAATTCTCCCATTCAGTAGGTTGCCTTTTCATTTTGCTGATGGGTTCCTTTGCTTTACAGAGGATTTTTAGTATGATGTAGTCCCACTTATTTATTTTTGCTTTTGTTGCTTTTGCTTTTGATGTCAGATTTAAAAAATCATCACCAAGGGACTTCCCTGGTGGTGCAGTGGTTAAGAATCCTCCTGCCAGTGCAAGGGACACGGGTTCGAGCCCTGGTCCAGGAAGATCCCACATGCCGCGGAGCAACTAAGCCCGTGCGCCACAACTACTGAGCCAGCGCTCTAGAGCCCGTGAGCCACAACTACTGAAGCCCACGTGCCTAGAGCCTGTACTCCGCAACAAGAGAAGCCACTGCAATGAGAAGCCCATGCAATGAAGAGTAGCCCCTGAAGAGTAGCCCCCGTTCTCCACAGCTAGAGAAAGCCAGTGCGCAGCAATGAAGACAAGTGCAGCCAAAAATTAATTTTTTAAAAAAATCATCACTAAGACCTATGTCAAGGAGCTTACTACCTTTGTTTTGTTTTAGGAGTTTTAGTTTCAGGTCAATCCATTTTGAGTTAATTTTGTGTCTGGTGTAAGATAGTGGTAGAGTTTGATTCTTTTGCATGTGACTGTCCAGTTTTCCCAACACCATTTATTGAAGAGACTGTCCTATCGTAGAGACTGCATTCCTGATGATGGCTGAAAATCAAAAATGTAGTTACTGACAAAATATAGAACAAAAAGAGAGTTAAAAATGAGTTTAATATGACTTAGGAGGTAGATGAAACACCACACTTTATGCTAATTTACAAAAACAGGGCTTTTCTTTAATTGTGTGATTTTCCTCAGTCATTTAGCAATGTACTAGAAGACTGAAAGAGAAGGAATTACTGCATTTTTAATAGTCCAATTATTTTTCTAACTGTCTTCTATCTTTACAGCTTCTAACAGAATTGGCTATATATGAATGAACTATCTATATGATTGTAGAAGTTGAGCTTAATATTTTTGATATCTTTAGTATGACATTTCTTCAATAAATGGTATTGGGAAAACTGGACAGCCACGTGCAAAAATAGGTTGGAAATAGAAACAATGATGCTTTTTATTTAGTTCATGAGATTTTTCAAGCTTTAGTCTTTTCTCTCTACAAAGCAAGGCCAGGAAAGGCCAGGAAAATTAAAAGAACCGCACAGTAGCACAAAGACAGCAGTGCAAAATCAAGCATCCTTTCACCTTGATGTCTGTCATGTGGCAGAACTGACAACAACATAAAGTTGAAGGTTATTTGGGGAAGGAAACAGTTAAACACCATTCATTTATAGCTCTGTGACTCTGGCCAAATCAACATCTTAATTCTTCAGTTTCTATTCTCTTGAAAACATCTTACACAGTGACAAAGGGCTTTCAAACTGCCACTTCCTTGGTGACAAACCTACTGCTTCTGCAAGGTTCCCTGGTGTAGAGGGCAGAACACAGTCTTAGCAGAGAATTTATTTGACACTCGGTTCAACCACTTACCATCCTGTTTCCGCTCAGTGTCTAGAACATTGAGTATAGTTACCATAAGGCAAATCTGTGATTAAAGAGATGAAAATTTTAATTTAACCAGCCCACACAGACACACTCAGAATATATGCATGTCATCTTATTTCACTACCGCAATGCATAACTTTATGAAAGTGAAGCTATTCTGTTTCTATTCATATCTCTTAAAGGGCTGTTATAAAAAATAGGGATAATACACAGAACTTGCATAGCACAAAGCTTGAAAAACATAGATTTCCAATAAATGGTAGTTAATAATACTCAGTATCTTCCCATTGCTTCAAGAGAAAGTTCAAGCTACTCAGAATGACCGTTCAATCTATACATTCCCTGCATTAACTCCTAGTCACAATCCTATAAAAGTCCCTCAGATCCTGGAGTCCTTATTATTCCAAATGTATTACAATATCTGTGGTTTCCTAAAATGCTGCCAGCTCAAGTCACACAACTTTCACAGAGACACTCCTGACTCAATCTCCTTGTTGTTTAAATTTCTGTGTTCTTCATATGTCCATGGCATTTATTTGACACTCTCTTTATCATTCAGTTTGAGCTTAACACATTATTTGTTGCATGCAGGTCTTTTTTCCCTAAAAATCAAATATGTCGTCGTCTTATTCTATTTCACACAGCAAAATAGCTTTTAAAACTAGTTGTAAGAATAAGTAAAACTGCCACCACCACCCCTACTTGCACTACCACCACGATCTCTACTATATAGTTCAACTGGATTTCTTACATCACTTACGACAGGGTTTGGCCCATGAGAAACCTATAATATATATGTAATTGATTGGGAATCAATTTCTCAATAAAGTAAGCAACATGTGTTTTCCAGTGGCCCCAGTACTACTGAAAAAATTAAATATGAGAAATCAAAAATTTATATCTGAGGCAACCGTTAGCTATCTCACATTAAAAAACCATGCATAAAAAAAAAAAAAAAAAAAAAAAAAAAAACCATGCATAAAGATATCTAGAGCTTGTTTTCCAAAATTCAAATTCATTTGGAAAAAACATGCTAAGCTCATAAAACCAAAACTTCAGGCCCTAGACCACATTCTTGGGTAGAACACGTGTCCTTTTCTCATCTTTGTTTACAGCAAGCAATTCTAGACTAAACTCCATTAAGTAGAGCGCTTCTGATGATTTTTTGCTGTACACAAACAGTACATTTGCTGTAAGCACAATGAGGGAGGTAGGAAGTGGACATCACCAAAAACTACACAAAAAAAGTTACTTACCACTATGTATTTTGACAAAGTAGATCGTGAGATCAGCAAAAGTGAGAGACATTTTTAACACCTAGTAAGATAGACTAAATTAAAAATGATACTACCTCATTTCTGACTTTGCAATATTGAATGATACACAGATTTATTTTTCAGCCAGAAACAGAAGTTCCGTTGGAAGTTCTGCATGAGAAAAAGAAACTTTGTTTGTATGCATAATTGATAAATGACCTACAGTACTATCCACAGTCATTTTGGTTTCAACTTAATTCTTCATGTATATATAGCTTTCAGACTCTTTCCTATGCACTAGAAAAGGGGTTTTATATTCTGTAGCTTTCTGTTATATCCTCTTTATATCTTTGCTGGAATAGAAAGTGTATGTGTGTGTCTGTGTGATTTATAATTTTTTCAGTATGTATTAAAACAGCATCCTTAAATTATTTAACTTCAATCTTCAGTGGGTTTTTTCCAAAAATATTTTTAAAAAATCTATCCATTGCCTATGTTTAAGTGTAAATGACCAGTCTCTAATGCCCACTTTAGCTTATCAGCAATATATCACTTTATAATTTACCCAACACACCTGGATTACTGATTTTTTTACTTTTATTTTTTATTTTTATTTTTATTTTTTTTTATGGTATTCGGGCCTCTCACTGTTGTGCCTCTCCCGTTGCGGAGCACAGGCTCCGGACACGCAGGCTCAGTGGCCATGGCTCACGGGCCCAGCCGCTCCACGGCATGTGGGATCTTCCCGGACCGGGGCACGAACCCGTGTCGCCTGCATCGGCAGGCAGACTCTCAACCACTGCGCCACCAGGGAAGCCCCTGGATTACTGATTTTCTCTTTCAAGTTGATAAAAAGAAACGCTGTTGACTGATTAGGAACATCAAAGCTATGTGCTGCTATAGGCTCGTTAAGGTGAACAGACCCTAGAAAAGAGCATCAGTCAATTTCCCTTCCCCTTGATAGATGTCTCATAGCTATGTTGGAGAACAGAGACCAAAGACAAGATTTTAAATATGTGTCTTGGAAAACTGGGGACTGTTTACCACTGCAAGAGTTAAATTCCTGAGTTGGCTTTTACAGCCAATTTATGATTTCAGAAGTCGTATCAATCATAATCCCATAAATGACCTTTTGGTTAAAAGCTATTTCTGGGGCATCATAAGACTTATTAAAGAAAAAAAAAAATGTGGAAGGGAGGGAAGGGTGGAGGGAAGGAGGGAGGGAGGGAGGGAGGAAGGAAGGAAGGAAGGAAGAAAATGACCTTCTTTGGTTTTTCCATTGACTTGACGAGATAAAGCATCTATGATGGATATCGACTCCATAACAGCTTCAGTTAGGCCCCAACTTCTGTCAGTTTTCTGAGACTAAATATGAGGAGAGAGGAGTGGAAATGAGAGGGAGTGAAAATGAGAGGGAGTGAATTTCATTTCAATAAATCTGTGTCTTCTGTTTCTAAAGGGGAGTATTTAGTTTACACACATATTATCAGACCCATTATATTCTGATGCAGTTTCCTCAGGAATAACATCATTCTTATTGCAAATACGTATCCAAGTGGTTGAATTCATCTGTGCCTTGGGTATGTTGTTGCTTTCATTTTGCCAAAGGAAAATAAATCTTCTTAATTAGTAATAATGTTAAAAGTTACTGCTCAGTATTTAAAACCCTCCTCAGTTTGAATTCCTCATGAGAATCAACTGTCTTTAATGGAGGGTACTGTCTCCACAATTATATGTCCCCATTTCTGTTCCTCAGGATTATATTTTGAAGCCAAAGACAGGCGTTGATTTGTAGAAGTTTGAGCTGACAGAATGGGACAAAAAGGAATAATATTGTGGAATCCAGAGATATGTTAAGACGAAGCGTAATTTAAAAGGGAAAGTTAGAGAAAGATATCCATACCTTCATGCATGAACACACACTCTTAAAAAAGCAACATGCTGTTTCTCAATATCTGTCAGGAAAAAAAGCCAAAAAAGCAAAATATATTTTACTGTGAGCAATGTTGTATAGGAGTCTTCTAGATAGGCACAAATATGAATGAGTAAATCTACTTGATTTCCAATATGCTAAAAAGAAACACAAACTCAACACCCACAAAAGTACCCAATGCATTAAATTTTTTGAAGTTAGGGTTTACTGTTTTTTTAGTAGTGAAGGCAACTCCAAATTATTCATCAATGTTAAAGAATATATCAAAATATTGAATTGCTTAATTAAAAAAAATTAGGTGCCATTATTGCTATCAAAACCAGTTTACTCCAAAAGTAATGCAAATGGAAATTGACTTCAATGACTGAATATCCCTGTTTTGACTATTCCTCTGATGGGGACACCGATTCCCAGGCTATCCTGCAGTTTACCTGCAGGGTAACATGTATGACTTCTTCTCTGTACACCTAAAGTGCTTCAAGTTTTTCTGTTATCAAATATTGAGAAGCATCCAGGGGTCCTGATTTTGCTCTCAACTGTATTTTTCAAAACCCCCATTTAACTGATATTGTAAATATAATTGAGAAAAGGAGAACAAACACAATGAAAAAAAAAAAAGAAAGGAGTGGGAGGTTTTATAATTTAACACTATGTAAATATCAGAACATCTCAATTATTCAAAATGTACTGAATTTAAGTGCATATTATTTTTAGAAAATATCTACTTCTATATCTAATAAACAGGAAGTAAATATTGGTAATAAATCAGCCACAGAGAAAGAACCTTTACACAATTTCCTACCCTCAAAATCTACCGATTGAGAGAAAAATTTCATCTTCTTAACATTTGAACTTATGAAATTCAGTGTCTATATTTCAGACTTAGGAATCTAAAAAATTAGGAGTGTTATAACCAAAGAAAATTTCAATTCTATGGTGGTAACTAAGTATGTATATTTTAAAAGGTTCTGTCAAATCACAGCTGTAAGTATTATATTAGGTAAAGTAAAATATACCAATAAGACTGCAGGTTAAATTATTATGCAAAATTATCTCACATAAAATAAAACATAACTCAATTCTGTTAATCATATCACACAAATATTATTACAATGATGGCAAATAATGAAATATTTCCTTTGCAAATTAGCTCTCAATTTTTAGGAAATTAAATTTTTGTTGTTTCCTAAGTTTGGACAAATGCTATAGAAACATAAATTTTCCTATCAAAGAGCGTAATTTTTGTGATTCTAAGTTAGTTTTGAAATTTTCTAAGCATCACAATATTTTGGTATTCCTGCTATGAAGTACTGAAAGGTGAGGTTTACAAAATAAAACTATTTTCATCTTTTTTGTATTAAATTTATTTTTGAAAAATTAAACTTGCTTTTGCCATTTTATTCCATTTAAATTAGCATGTGTCTAGAAAGATTTATATTCATGAAGAATCATTCTTCAGAAGTCAAACAATGAGTGGAAGGAAATGAACCATTTTTACCAAACTGAAAAATGTAATATTTTGTTTAAGCAATTTATTCTAGCTTTATTGAGGTATAATTGGGAAATGTAAATTGTAAATATTTAAGGATTACAATGTCATGATTTTATACATACACATTGTGAAATAATTACCATAATTAAGCTAATTAGCACACCCATCACCTCACATAGTTACCATTTATGTGTGTGTGTTTGTGTGTGTGTGTGTGTGTTGAGAACACTTCAGATCTACTCTGTTAGCCAATTTCAGAATGCAGTAAGTACAGTATTATTAGCAGTAGTCACTATGCTGTATATTAGATCCCTAGATTGTATTCATTTTAAAACTGAAAGTTTGTACCCTTTCACCATCTCCCTATTTCCCTCAGTCCCCAGCCCATAGCAACCACCATTCTACTCTCTGCTTCTGAGTGTGATGTTTTTAGATTCCATATGCAAGTGAGATCATCAGTATTTGCCTTTCCATGTTCATCTTATTTCACTTAGCATCATGTCCTCCAGGTTCATCCATGTTGTTGCAATGGCAGGATTTTCCTTTTTTTAATGAATAAATAACCTTCCATTGTGTATCTCTGCCACATTTTCTTTATCCATCCATGGGCTGATAGACATTTAGGTTATTTCCTTATCTTGGCTATTGGGAATAATATTGCAATAAACATTGGAGTACAGATATCTCTTTGAGATGCTTATTTCCCTTGGATATATGCCCAGAAGTGGGATTATTGGATGACATGATAGTTATATTTTTAATTTTTTTGAGGAAACTCCACACTATTTTTCATAGTGGCTGTACCAATTTACATTCCCAAAAACGGTATGCAAAGTTTGCATTTACTCCACACCATCACCAGCATGTGCTATTTTTCTTTTCTTTTTTTTTTTGATAGTATCCACACAGTATCTCATTGTGTTTGTTTTAGATTTGCATTTCCAGAATGATTATTGATGTTGATCACCTTTTCATATACCTTTTGGCCATTTGTATGCCCTCTTCGGAAAAATGTCTATTCAGGTTCTTTGCTGATTTTTTTTTATTGGATTATTTGGTTTTTCACTTTGAGTTGCATGACGTCCTTATATATTTTGGATATTAACCCCTTACCAGATAGTTTGCAGATATTTTCTCCCATCCCATAGGTTGTCTTTTCATTTTATTATTTCCTTTTCTGTGCAGAAGCTTTTTAATTTAATATAGTGCCACTTGTTTATTTTTGCTTTTGTTGCTAACGCCTTTGGAGCTGTACCCAAAAAAAATAATTGCCAAAGCTAATGTCAAGAAGATTTTCCCTGTATTTTCTTCTAGGAGATTTACAATTTCAGGTCTCACATTTAAGTATTTACAATTTCAGGTCTCACATTTAGTATTATATTTTGAGTTGATTTTTGTGTATGGTGTTAGGTAAGGGTCTAATTTCATTCTTTTGGATGTAGATATCCTTTCCTCATTGTGTATTCTCAGCACCTTTGTCAAAGACAGTTAATCATATACATGTGGAATTTTTTTCTGGGCTCTCTATTCTGTTCTGTTGGTCTATCTACCTGTTTTCATACCAATACCATACTAGTTGGATTACTATACATTTGTAATATAGTTTAAACTAAGGTAGTGTGATGCCTCCAGCTTTGTTCTTCTTATTCAAGATTGCTTTGGCGATTCAAGGTCTTCTGAAGTTTCATATGAATTTTAGGATTTTTGTGGACAGAATGTTCAGTATATTTTATTAGGTCTATTGGACTAAAGTGTAGTTAATGTCCGTGTTTCCTTATTACTTTTCTGTCTGGATGGTCTATTCATTATTGTAAGTAAGATATTGAAGTCTCCTACTACTATCACAGTGTTGTCCATTTCTCCCTTCAGATCAGTTAATATTTGCTTTATTTACATATTTAGGTGCTCCAATGTTGAGTGTGTATATATTTACAATTATTATATTCTCTTAAAGAAGTGCCTTCTTTATCATTATATAGTGAACTTCTTTGTCTTTTGTGACAGATTTTGACTGAAAATCTATTTCATCTAATATGAGTGTAGCCACCCCTGCTCTCCTTTGTTTATTATTTGCATAGAGCATGTTTTTTCACTCCTTCATCTTCAGCCTGTTTCCTTAAAGGTAAAGTGAGTCTCCTTTAGGCAACATATTGTTGGATCTTATTTTTTTATTCATTCAATTACTCTGTCTTTGATTGGATAATGTAATCCATTTATATTTAAAGTAATTAATGATAGGTAAAGACTTACCTGTTGTCATTTTGTTAAATGTTTTCTGTCTGCTTTGTAGTTCCTTTGTTCTTTTCTTCTCTTGCTACCTTCATTTGTAATTTGATGGGCTTTTGTAATTTTTGCTTTAATTCCTTTATCTTCGTCTTTTCTATATCCACCACCAATTTTCTTTGTGATTAGCATGAGGCTTACACAGGAAGTCCTACAGCAGTCTATTTTAAGCTGAAACCAACTTGGCTTTTATTGCACACAAAAACTCTACACTTTTACTTCTCTCCCACCATGTTTGATGTTATTGATGTTACTATTTATGTCTCTCTACAATGTATATCTAGGGGTTGGAGAGGGCTGGAGCCAGGCCATGGAATGCTTCAGGGCACACAGCTGGGACTGATGTTGTTGGGCCTGTTACCTAAGGCACAGGGAGGTGTGGCTCCTCCCAAGTCGCTTGGTGGATAGTGCTGGTGGCAGGATGAAAGTGAAATGGGGCTGTAGCCACATAGGGGATGTGGCTATTTCCTGGTGTGTAGCCAGAACCGTAGTCCACAAGCCTGTCATCTAGGTGTGGGCAGGCCTTAAATGACACTCCTCTGTCTTGGGCTCCACTGTGGTTTCACAGCTCCCTACCTGGATTTCAAAGCTCCCACAAAGGCACTTTTGTTCATGGAAGGCTGCCAAATTATTGTTGGAGTGGGAGAGTATGGGCAGGGGACCTCCTGTCCTGCCATCTTGCTGATGTCCTATTTAAGAAATTTTTGAAAAGCGTGTCTAAATAAAACAAAATAGAACTTCATGTTTTAGTAATGCAAAGTTTTCTTTCAATAAACTTAATGAAGTAGTAACAATAGAAAATTAATAGATTTATGCCCAAACCCCCTCATGCTTCTCTACATACCACCCACCTGTACACCATGCTTGGGGAAATTAAATATGTTAACAACTGGATAAATCTTCTCCAAGTAATAGAGACATAGTATTATAAGAAAATTATACTTCTTAACTTCTTCTGTCCATAATCAACAAACCTAGGGCCAAGGAAAAAGTTATGGTGTTTATTTCATTGCTACTCATCTGTGTCTTTTGGACAGTGATACAAACATTCACATGTTTTACACATTTGTTTAACTAGATACTGAATAACATTTAAAAGCAAATAAAAAATAAATTAAGAAAAAATACTTCAGAGTTATTGTGTAATTGAACACACAAGTTGCTGTTGTGATTTCATAGTAAAAATTATAAAATCAAACAAGGGAGGTGTGATCATCTTTATTTTACCCTTTGTGAGAAATTGAGACTCTCAACTCTGGTTGCACTAAGAAAACTTTTTAAATGTTGTCACCCCGCCAAAACAACACCAGAACAGCTCTGTCTGTAGTCTCAGACCAGAGAACATTTTCCATTTCATAACTCATTCCCCAGATGTATGATCATACCTCATATACACAGAAAATGGAAGAATAAGCCCTTAACTATGCTCAGGGGCAGTTTTTCACAAGGGCGAGTTTACAGGATAGTATGTCTGCTTAAAGAATTAGTCTCCTGCTTTCTCTGTTTGTTCTCAAATTATCCATTTCCCATAAAATTAAAATGCATGAAAATATCCCTCACATGGTCAGTTTATTTGGAAATCACCTCCTCTGTGTTTGGATACTAAGTTTTCAGAAGCTTAAACTTCAAGTGGGCTTTAATATTTTTTCCTCCATAAGCAACTCTTGCTGGTAGAAAATTTGCTAGAAGGCTTTCTATCTGTTGCTGGAATATTACAGCTAACTGTGTGTCCAAAGAAATAAAAAAAATTGCCACCCTATGACTACTTTAGTTAATGCTACAGAGTAGGTAACTTTATCCCAGTCCCACAGGGAGATTGTGGATTCATGGACAGTGCAGACATTCTGGCACTCTAGTCAGGATGTTTCTGAAAAGGATGAGTATGAAAGAATCCAGATCCACATTGAGTCTTCTTAGAGCAATCTCCATCTAGACTAGCAGAAACCATACCTGCCAAGGAAGAAATATCTTCTAGAGTCATAAAAAATGTTTTCTTTAAGAAAGCTATTATAACAGTGACCAATAGAATATCAAATCCAAGAAAATGGTATCTATCTAATGAGCTATATTTTTTGGAAAATTTTGAATGTAATTAAGACTCAACCATGTTGCACAACTCATGTAGCAAACAAAGTGAGTGCTACCCACCTTGAGTTGTGCAACATGTTGGTGCTAAACTAACTTCATTTTCAGGAAGTAATTTGAAAATAGCTAGCAGTTTCTCCTCAACAAATGTGCATTTTAGATGGAAATGTTCTGAAATGTGTATACTCTTACAAATTATGTTTGATATTATTACATTTTAAAGTCCAAATTTCACATTTCAATGAAACTGTCTAAGCATTTAAAGTTATTAAACGGGAGATATAAGTCTATGTATGCTTTTATTAATAACTCAATGAATTAGAAGAGCTGTGTACTAGGGCACACTGGTGAATATTTGTGTTTGCCTAGACCCCTTCCCTTCGGTAACAGTATCTAAAATATCTTTTGTGGATTCTTACTTCTTTCACTCCATGTGACCTTGCTCCCAGATACAAAGCTGGGCGTAAGACCCAGGCTGTCCAACTGGAACATCCAGACTGCAGTGATTAGTTCAGGCTGGGCATACGATCCAGATTACATGGATTACAGTAATCCCAAGATTGCAGGCAGCCTTTAAACCTGCACAACGGGAGAGACTGCTTTAGCATGGGGCAGTGCTTCTCTAAATGTAGTCCTTGGACCAGCAGGATCATAATGAAATGAATACTTGTGAGATATGCAAATCCTCAGGGTCCAGCCCAGACATATTGAAACAAAAACTCTGGGTGTGAGACCCAGCAATCTACCCATACTGTTTGCATTTTTGCCAACATGACTTTATTCGCTAGGTTCTCTGTGCTTACAATGTTACTACCCTCTTGATGTATGCTTGAGTTTGATCCTTACTTCAAGGAGTGAATTCAAAAGCTTTCTCCTGCATTAAGTCATTCTTGACTGTGTTTATTCATTATCTTCTTTGAATGTAATTTTCACTTTATGTGTGCCTCTTCCAAGCATTTAAAATACCCCAACTTGTGTTATTGTTATTTCTGTGCATATCTCTTTTACCCGATTAGCTTAAAACTACTCAAGGAACAAAAATTATGGATAAGTCTGTAACTTATCCGTAACTGTAACTCCAAACATATGTCTTGATAAATGACTATACAGAGTTAAAAAGACATTAAGGTGGATGGATGAATTAGAAAATCTGAAAAGAACTTTTTTTAGGCACAAACTAATTTGCAATCCTTTTTAAAATCCCAGTCAGTGTTCCTCTCTAATGCTCTTTATAGTTTTATAATTCATAGGACTAGTTAATACATTTAGCTTCTGCTGAAATATATTTTATATATTTAGGTTATTAAATAATAGAGTTTTAATTTGCTACCCATTTCCCATCAACGGTGAATATATCCCTGGCCTTGGAATATATTCCAAGCTGAAGCAAAAAGAACCTTGGACTAAACTGAGGTTGACTCCAAGAATGAGCTGCTGTATCCATGAGCAAAGCACCTAACCCTCTGTACCTCACTTTTCTCCTCAGTACAATTAACACATCTCTCCAAGATTTAAAATGCTGTGATTTATATTTGTGTTATTTTATAGCTAATGAATAAGGCAAGCAAATACATATGCTGACATTTAGAGTACTGCAGTAGTTGTATCGTTTCCCTAGAACTGGAGATTTCTGGGATTGCATTAAATACTGTAATTGAATTCGTCTAATAATTGAATAAATATCTCAGAGCTGTGGTGGTTAGGATAGATCAAATTACATGGAGCAATTAAGAAAAGATATTGAGTAAGACGTCCTCTTTCCAACACCCAAAATGTTTTTTGCTATAATTAAAATCAATAGGAATCATAGAATAAAAAGTTCTGGAAACCATTAAGTGTGGTTTGTGTAACAAAAATTGCACTCTGTCTGAAATTAGAAAAGGTTCTAGAACACCTTCCTCTGGATGAGGCTGGACCAATCATAATATAAATTTGATTGCATATGTGTTAGTGTATATTAAGATACAAAAAGTATTTAAAAATTAGCTTTTGTATTATAGTTACAGGCGAAAATGTGATATGAACCTTGAATGATGACCCCGGCAAATTAAAAGCCGGAGGTATAAAAAACATGAGAAACCTTTAGAGAAATAATCTAACAATGTCAAATTCCACGAAGGAAAGGCTTAGGAAGCAGCGCTGGGTGGCTGACTGACTATTTGCCTGGAAACATATGTATTGGGTTTAGGAAGAGGGGGAAAAAAGAGCTCTGCTTTACTTTTTCCTTTTACATTCATTTATTATGTATTTATAAATGTCTAACACCAATATTGTTCCAAGCACTGAGCTAGGAACTGAGGATACTAAAGTAAAAGATATGGAAAGAAATTCCAGGCGCTTAATAAAGTTAGTATGTTATGGAATGGTTACTTTTTAGAGTTTCTATAGTCTCAAGGTTTGGAAAGTTTGTGGAACTATTAACGCCAAGATTGTGGACTCCAAGTGGCTGCAGTATAAACAAATTATACTGTACTTACAAAGGAATCCTAATTACTTGTTTCTATCACTCAAAGCCATGCCTATTCTCAAAAAAAAAAAAAAAAGTAGACAAAATGTGACTCAATAAGCTCAACTCCTCACTTCCCCACTGCCTTTAGAACACCTAGCATGAACTGTAAGGTTCTTTATGATCATGTTCCTGCCTCTTAGCTCAGCCTCCTCTTTTCACACTTCCCCAAATTGCATGCAACAGGCTAGTTACAACAAACTATTTGTAATTTCTCAAATTATTTTATTTTTTATGATTTTATATAAACTGTTCCATTTTTTAAATGCTTTCCTCTCACAAAATTAGAAAATCCCTACTTACCCTTAAAAAGATTCTGGTTAGGGCTTCCCTGGTGGTGCAGTGGTTGAGAGTCTGCCTGCCAATGCAGGGGACGTGGGTTCGTGCCCGGGTCTGGGAGGATCCCACATGCCGCGGAGCGGCTGGGCCCGTGAGCCATGGCCGCTGAGCCTGCGCGTCCGGAGCCTGTGCTCCGCAACAGGAGAGGCCACGCCAGGTGAGAGGCCCACGTACCGGGAAAAAAAAAAAAAAAAAATTCTGGTTAGGATAACAATGGAATGAAAGGGAACATCATTATTCTAATAAAGGGTAGAAACAAAAGACTACAGCCAGCATCTTACTTAATGGTGAAATATTACAATCTTTTCTACCCTGAGATTGGCAAAGAGACACTATATGAGATAATTAGCCAGTGCAATAAAGCAAGAAGAAAAAAAAAATCTTGTCATTATTCACAGCTAATTGTACATAGAAAATCCAAATAAACCTACAGATAACCTATTAAAATGATTAAGTGAAACTGACAGGGTGAATCAATATGATAAGACAACTGTATTTCTCTATACTGGCGAAAAATCAGAAAATCAGATTGTGAAAAATATCATTTAAAATCATACTTAGACAATAAAGTATCTAATTAGGATCTACTGAACAATATGCTCTATCCCGCCATGGAAAAACAAAATCAACTTTTCTAGAAAAGTTAAAGAAGAGTTAAATAAAAAGATGTACAATGTTCATGAATTAAAGGACTTGATATAAAAATGCCAGTTATTTCCACACTGTTCCATGGAATTAATGCAACCGAAATAATCACAGCAGATTTGTGTGTTTGTGTGAAAACTAACCAGTTCATTTGGTGTGTTCAGTCTGAAAATTCATCAAGCTGCACACATAAGGTTTGTGAACTTTTCCATTATACTTCAGTATTTTAAAATCTAAAATACATATATTTCTGAGGAAAAAAAAGTATTTTATTTCATTCATAATTTTTCTCTATCAATACTTCTTTTTTTCAAACAACCAAGAACAGGGTTTCAACTTTTTACATCTTTATTGTTGCAGCTTTTAAATAAAGTGTGGAACATAGTCTTTTTTTCAGTCCTGCTCTGAAATCAGATTAGGTGAGATATGCTTTTTTGGCATTTATGAATGAGAAGAGAAGGAACATATAATATAAACATGTTCTGAAAGGGTCATTGACCTGTTGAAAGCTCATGAGACAGATGTTCCCATTTTATATAATATGCCTTCCATTTTTAAACCTGTTCATCCTATAAATCATCAAATTTAACAACTAAGCGTTTTGCAATCTGATCTCCTGGGAGAATTTTATGCAAATAACTAAGATAATCCCAATTTAAATAGTTAGTCAAAATTTAGCCCAGCTATCAGGTGAGGTTATCTTGTGCTTTGAGATTTAGATCATGTTGGCTCAAGTCCTTATGGCAAGTGTTATGGAATACCCAACGCTCTAGGTAAGTTTTCTGTCAATGTTCTGAGGAATCGTTTTTTCACACTGATTTCCTTCTTCCTTTGGCTCAATTTCTTTAGTGTCTTGAGTGCTGTGACTTCTTTTTTATCTGGTCTGCATTTTCCAATCTCTTTGTTAGCTATATTACATTTGCATACACATAATATGCTCATTTTATTTTTAATGACTAACTGTGATCTCTTGTTAGAATTTGTATTAAGCTTTAAAAAATTGTGTGAATATGTCTCTTTGTTTCTTCCAAAAAGATATTGCGGCTCAATCAGGGTCAGTCAGATAATCAGATTCCCTAAACAATAAAGGCCATGTTACTAATGCGTATTACTGTGCTTTTCATCTCTATTCAGCATTTGTAAGGAGCATTGATAATCACATGAGAAATATTCTCTATACATTGTCCTCTTCAAAATACCACATTAAGAATGTCATTTATGATTTAGAATGGAAATAATCACCATTTATGATGAGAACAAAACCCCAGTTCCTTTCACATTCAACATCTCATATAATTATCATGTTCACATAAGTAGTGCATTTATCAGAGTTAGAATTCTTTAATCTGCCTTTTAACAGTTATCTCGGGACACTTGGATTCTTAGTTCAGTCTCTAACATAAAATTTATTATGATGAAATATATCAATAATTTGGTTAAAATTCTTTCCAAACACCAAAGAAAAATTTACAAGAACACTCAGGTTAATGGTTGATCTCAAGGTATATATTCTTTCTAAAACTAAATGTCTTTCAGGGTGGTCTCCTCCAGAAAGTAGACAAAGACATCAAAGCTGGCCCATAGTAAAGCTTAACTACCTTCCTTAAAGATGGTGTTTTCTACAAATATTTTAATTTCCTGTTCCATGATTTAAGAATAGTTAAATGAACAAATGTGAAAAAATATTTAAAAGAAGAAAAAGTAAAATCAGTTAAACGGTCAAATGCTCTAGTTGATCTGTTCATATTATTATTTTTCCAAACTTGCCATGTCTGAATTTCTTACCAATTGCATTTAGTATACATGTAGTTAGTAAATGAATCCTGGGGTATAGAAAATATGAGAAAACTCTGAAGTTCACAGAACAATGTGTTCTGGACCTTAAGAACACTTACTTGACCACTTTATAATCTGCCTATGCATACAATGTATTCAACAGACTGCTTATTCTTGCTGGATTCGTCTCAGAAGTGATCTCCTGAGAATGATGTCTTAAAGGAGATCCTTCTGATTCCTCTCACTCTTTCTTCTCTTCCTCTTCCTCCTCCTTCTTCTCTTCCATCTTCTTCACCTTCTTCTTCACTTTTTCTAATCTACTCCAAGATTAGCTGGGATTAGTAATTAGCAGACTTTAACTCCGCTTTCTCAGGCAAGCCTCTAACAAAATACCGTCCGAGAGAACACTGATCAGAATACCCCAAAACCATTCACTCACATTTAGCTATCCATTTATCCCCAGGGTTGACCAAATTTGGATAGGTTTTCCAAGATCTGAGGTTTGGGAAACCCCATAGCATCTACAGAGGAAGCAACATGCAGCTTCAAAACATACAAAGACCCATTGCTTCAGTAAACATTAACCTAGTACAGACTTCATCCAGCTCCATGTAATTGACTGGTTTTAGTCATTTATTCAGTCAAATACTGTCCGAAACCAACAGCAGCAGTGGTAGAAAAACAGCTTTATATTGTTTACACAGACACAATCTATAAGAAAATATGAGTGTGGAAATTTTGAATATAAAGGAATACAAAATTATAGCAAAGAGTAGCAAAAAGAAAGCTGGTAGGGCTTTATTAAAATGCAACAAAATTGGCTTTAAGGCACAATCTTTACTTAAAAGGGGGCACATGATAATGACATTTATTCCTATTTCCCAAGAGTATGTAATAATTATAAATGTATTTTCACCTAATATGAATTTAAAATACAGAAGCCAAAATTTAATAAAACTGAAAGAAGAGTTAGACAAATATATAATAATAGTGAAAATTTTTACTTAATACACAGTAGAATACATAAACATAGATGAAGATATATAACTTGTGAACAACATATTTTAAAATATATCCCCTGGAATATATAGAATGCTAACCATAAAAAATACAGTATAGTAATATTTTCAGATATACATGTAAGAAATATTTGCAATATTGACAAAAAATAATGACCAGTGGTAGGCAGTAAAGTGAATCTTAAAAAATGCCGAAAGATTGAAATAATACGGAATTTTCTCTGACTGTAATTCATTATATTTGAAGTAGTACAGCAAAAACATGTTAGAAAATGTCATACTTATTAATGTAAAAGTAGTTTTCTAAATAGCCTACATATTTTAAAAGGTATCATAGTAGAAAATGATAAAGCTTTGAAATAAGTGATGATAAAATAAACCATACCAACAGTTTTCAGTGTATCAAGGCAGTGCTTAGAGGAACACCTGCATTTTTATTTATTTATTTTTAAACATCTTTATTGGAGTATAATTGCTTTACAATGGTGTGTTAGTTTCTGCTTTATAACGAAGTGAATCAGTTATACATATACATATGTCCCCATATCTCTTCCCTCTTGTGTCTCCCTCACTCCCACACTCCCTATCCCCCCCCACCAGGTGGTCACAAAGCAAGGAGCTAATCTCCCTGTGCTATGCGGCTGCTTCCCACTAGCTATCTATTTTACATCTGGTAGTGTACATATTGTCCATGCCACTCTCTCACGTTGTCCCAGCTTACCCTTCCCCCTCCCCATATCCTCAAGTCCATTCTCTAGTAGGTCTGCGTCTTTATTCCCATCTTTCCCCTAGGTTCGTCATGACCTTTTTTTTTTTTTTTTTAAGATTCCTTATATATGTGTTAGCATACGGTATTTGTTTTTCTCTTTCTGACTTCACTCTGTATGACAGACTCCAGGTCCATCCACCTCGCTACAAATAACTCAATTTCGTTTCTTTTTATGGCTGAGTAATATTCCATTGTACATATGGGCCACATCTTCTTTATCCATTCGTCTGTTGATGGGCACTTAGGTTGCTTCCATGTCCTGGCTATTGTAAATAGAGCTGCAATGAACATTTTGGTACACGACTCTTTTTGAATTATGGTTTTCTCAGGGTATATGCCCAGTAGTGGGATTGCTGGGTCGTATGGTAGTTCTATTTTAGCTTTTTAAGGAACGTCCATACTGTTCTCCATAGTGGCTGTATCAATTTACATTCCCAGCAACAGTACAAGAGGGTTCCCTTTTCTCCACATCCTCTTCAGCATTTATTGTTTGTAGATTTTTTGATGACGGCCATTCTGACCGGTGTGAGATGATATCTCATTGTAGTTTTGATTTGCATTTCTCTAATGATTAGTGATGTTGAGCATTCTTTCATACGTTTGTTGTCAATCTGTATATCTTCTTTGGAGAAATGTCTATTTAGGTCTTCTGACCATTTTTGGATGGGGTTGTAGGTTTTTTGATATTGAGCTGCATGAGCTGCTTGTAAATTTTGGAGATTAATCCTTTGTCAGTTGCTTCATTTGCAAATATTTTCTCCCATTCTGAGGATTGTCTTTTCGTCTTGTTTATGGTTTCCTTTGCTGTGCAAAAGCTTTTAATTTTCATTAGGTTCCATTTGTTTAGTTTTGTTTTTAATTTCCATTCCTCTAGGAGGTAGGTCAAAAAGGATCTTGCTGTGATTTATGTCATAGAGTGTTCCGCCTATGTTTTCCTCTGAGAGTTTGATAGTGTCTGGCCTGACATTTAGGTCTTTAATCCATTTTGAGCTTACTTTTGTGTACGGTGTTACGGAGTGTTCTAATTTCATTCTTTTACATGTAGCTGTCCAGTACTACTTATTGAAGAGGCTGTCTTCCCAGCACTACTTATTGAAGAGGCTGTCTTTTCTCCACTGTATATTCTTGCCTCCTTTATCAAAGATAAGGTGACCATATGTGCGTGGGTCTATCTCTGGGCTTTCTATCCTATTCCATTGATCTATATTTCTGTTTTTGTGCCAGTACCATACTGTCTTGATCATTGTAGCTTTGTAGTATAGTCTGAAGTCAGGGAGCCTGACTCCTCCAGCTCCGTTTTTCTTTCTCAAGATTTCTTTGGCTATTTGGGGTCTTTTGTGTTTCCATACAAATTGTGGAATTTTTTGTTCTAGTTCTGTGCAAAATGCCAGTGGTAGTTTGATAGGGATTGCATTGAATGTGTAGATTGCTTTGGGTAGTAGAGTCATTTTCACAATGTTGATTCTTCCAATCCAAGAGCATGGTATATCTCTCCATCTATTTGTATCATCTTTAATTTCTTTCATCAGTGTCTTATAATTTTCTGCATACAGGTCTTTCGTCTCCTTAGGTAGGTTTATTCCTAGATATTTTATTCTTTTTGTTGCAATGGTAAATGGGAGTGTTTTCTTGATTTCACTTTCAGATTTTTCATCATTAGTGTATAGGAACGCAAGAGATTTCTGTGCATTAATTTTGTATCCTGCTACTTTACCAAATTCATTGATTACCTCTACTAGTTTTCTGGTATCATCTTTAGGATTCTCTGTGTATAGTATCACGTCATCTGCAAACACTGACAGTTTTACTTCTTTTTTTATTGGCATATAGTTGCTTGTAGTAAGCTCTCATGATCCTTTGTATTTCTGCAGTGTCAGTTGTTACTTCTCCTTTTTCATTTTCAGTTCTATTGATTTGAGTCTCCTCCCTTTTTTTCTTGATGAGTCTGGCTAATGGTTTATCAATTTTGTTTATCTTCTTAAAGAACCAGCTTTTAGTTTTATTGATCTTTGCTATCGTTTCCTACTTTTGTTTTTCATTTATTTCTGATCTGGTCTTTATGATTTCTTTCCTTCTGATAACTTTGGGGTTTTTTTATTCTTCTTTCTCTAATTGCTTTACATGTAAGGTTAGGTTGTGTTTTTTTGAGATGTTTCTTGTTTCTTAAGGTAGGATTGTATTGCTATAAACTTCCCTCGTAGAACTGCTTTTGCTGCATCCCATAAGTTTTGGGTCTTCATGTTTTCATTGTCATTTGTTTCTAGGTATTTTTTGATTTCCTATATGATTTCTTCAGTGATCTGTTGGTTATTTAGTAGTGTATTGTTTAACCTCCATGTGTTTGTATTTTTTACAGATTTTTTTCCTGTAATTGATATCTAGTCTTGTAGTGTTGTGGTTGGAAAACATACGTGATACGATTTCAATTTTGTTAAATTTACCAAGGCTTGATTTGTGACCCAATATATGATCTATCCTGGAGAATGTCCATGAGCACTTGAGAAGAATGTGTATTCTGTTGGTTTTGGATGGAATGACCTGTAAATATCAGTTGAGTCCATCTTGTTTAATGTATCATTTAAAGCTTATGTTTCCTTATTTATTTTCACTGTGGATGATATGTCCATGGGTAAAAATGGGGTGTTAAATTCCCCTAGTATGATAGTGTTACTATTTCCCCTTTTATGGCTCTTAGTATTTGCTGTATGTATTGAGGTGCTCTTATGTTTGGTGCATAATTATTTACAATTGTTATATCTTCTTCTTGGATTGATCCCTTGATCATTATGTAGTATCCTTCTTTGTCTCTTCTAATAGTCTTTATTTTAAAGTCTATTTTGTCTGATATGAAAATTGGTACTCCAGCTTTCTTTTGATTTCCATTTGCATGGAATATCTTTTTCCATCCCCTCACTTTCAGTCTGTATGTGTCCCTAGGTCTGAAGTGGGTCTCTTGTATACAGCATATATACAGGTCTTGTTTTTGTATCCATTCAGCCACTCTATATCTTTTGGTTGGAGCATTTAATCCATTTACGTTTAACGTAATTATCAATATGTATGTTCTTATTACCATTTTCTTAATTGTTTTGGGTTTGATATTACACATCGTTTCCTTCTCTTGTGTTTCCTGCCTGGAGAAGTTCCTTTAGCATTTGTTGTAAAGCTGGTTAGGTGGTGCTGAATTCTCTTAGCTTTTGCTTGTCTGTAAAGGTTTTAATTTCTCTGTCAACTCTGAATGACATCCTTGCTGGGTAGAGTAATCTTGGTTGTAAGTTTTTCCTCTTCACTTTAACTATGTCCTGCCACTCCTTTCTGGCTTGCAGAGTTTCTGCTGAGAGATCAGCTGTTAACCTTATGGGGGTTCCCTTGTGTGTTTTTTGTTATTTTTCCCTTGCTGCTTTTAATATTTTTTCTTTGTATTTAATTTTTGATAGTTTGATTAATGTGTATCTTGGCGTGTTTCTCCTTGGATTTATTCTGTATTGGACTCTCTGTGCTTCCTGGACTTGATTAACTATTTCCTTTCCCATATTAGGGAAGTTTTCAACTATAATCTCTTCAAATATTTTCTCAGTCTCTTTCTGTTTCTCTTCTTCTTCTGGAACCCCTATAATTCGAATGTTGGTGCGTTTAATGTTGTCCCAGATGTCTCTGAGACTGTCCTCAGTTCTTTTCATTCTTTTTTCTTTATTCTGCTCTGCAGTAGTTATTTCCACTGTTTTATCTTCCAGGTCACTTATCCGTTCTTCTGCCTCAGTTATTCTGCTATTGATCCCTTCTAGAGAATTCTTAATTTCATTTCTTGTGTTGCTCATCACTGTTTGTTCGCTCTTTAGTTCTTCTAGGTCCTTGTTATACGTTTCTTGTATTTTTTCTCCATTCTATTTCCAAGATTTTGAATCATCTTTTCTATCATATTTTGAATTCTTTTTCAGGTAGACTGCCTATTTCCTCTTCATTTGTTTGGTCTGGTGGGTTTTTACCTTGCTCCTTCATCTGCTGTGTGTTTTCTCTGTCTTCTCATTTTGCTTAACTTACTGTGTTTGGGGTCTCCTTTTTGCAGGCTGCAGGTTCGTAGTTCCCGTTGTTTTTGGTGTCTGTCCCCAGTGGTTAAGGTTAGTTTAGTGGGTTGTGTAGGCTTCCTGGTGAAGGGGACTACTGCCTGTGTTCTGGTGGATGAGGCTGGATCTTGTCTTTCTGGTGGGCAGGTCCACGTCTGGTGGTGTGTTTTGGGGTGTCTGTAGCCTTATTATGATTTTAGGCAGCCTCTCTGCTAATGAATATTGTTGTGTTCCTGTCTTGCTAGTTGTTTGGCATAGGGTATCCAGCACTTTAGCTTTCTGGTTGTTGAGGGAGTTGGGTCTTGGCATTGTGTTGGAGATCTCTGGGAGATTTTCACCATTTGATATTACATGGAGCTGGGAGGTCTCTTGTGGACCAGTGTCCTGAACTTGGCTCTCCCACCTCAGAGGCACAGCCCTGACACCTGGCAGGAGCACTAAGAGCCTGTCATCCACACAGCTCAGAATAAAAGGGAGAAAGAAAGAAAGAAGAAGGTAAAATAAAATAAAATAAAATAAAATCATAAAGTTATTAAAATAATGATTTAAAAAAATTTTTTTAAGTAATTTAAAATAAGGAAAGAAACAAGGAAGAGAGCAACCAAGCCAAAAAACAAATCCACCCATCATAACAAGTGGTAAAACTATAATAAATAAAAAATGCATTTTTAAATACATTTACCAGATTAGACAAAAGGCTGACACTAACACTAAGCCCCTGTCTGAATTATTGAATGAACAATAGCATAAAATGAATAATTTAAAAAGGTAATAATATAAGAGCAGAAATTAATAAAATAGAAAATATTACAAAGGTAATCAAGGGAGCAAAAGCTGTGTCTTAGAACATAATAAAATTGATAAATCTCTGGCAAGACTTCTTAGAGAAATGTTTTAAAGAAGTGAAACAAGTCACCAAAAGCCAATACCAGGAAACAGCCATGTAAAAGATGAGAGTATTTTATGCACAAGTATATGCCAACAAATTCGAAATGGACAGATTACTAGAAAAATAGAATGTATAAAACTCATATCAAAGAGAAAAACCTGAATAATCCTGTAAATCCTTCAGTTAATTATTCTGTTTTGTTGTCTAACTCTTCTCTTTAAATTCTTTTGTAACTGTTATGCATTTCTCAGCCATACTGATAAGCAAAATATGTCTGTATCTATAAATAGTTTAAGTAATTTGACATTTAATAAAAAAAAGATAGTAAAGGCTAAAGAAACCCATGGAAAGAATGTAAATGATACCATAATCAACAAAGAAATGACATCATGGGATGCATGTTACACAATATTTTTATTACTATAAATTTATAAACTGTTAGACTTCACATGGAAAACTTACCAGAAAATGCATTAGCCATAAAACTTTGTGTGGTGGCTCTCATGTGAGGGTACCCATCTGTTCCTGAAGCAAAGAAATCCTTAAGAATCCTTTTAAATAATAAGAAAACTTTTCACGACAAATAGGAGTAGTAAATTAAACTCCTTGTAAAGTTCAGATCTTGTAACCTGATTTATCTAAACTCAAGTTATAAATCTACATACTTTATATGAATACATAAGCACGTAGAAGACTGCGTAGGTACAGTCAGTCTTTACTTTGTTATGTGTGTGTTTGTAGTGAGTGGTATTGCTGTATGCATTGGTACAGAAAGAAGAGGGGGAAGAGGGAGTAAATTAAAGAAAAAACAAAACTTTAAAAATAGGCAACCACGTGTGACCTAAATCTTGTAAAGTAATAAATGTGTATGAATTAATTTAAAAATAGAATTTGATATACCATATATAGTTAGTGAAAAACAGAGTTTTAAAGTAATTTTTAGATTATAATTATGAATATATAAATAAAAACACCAAATTATCTACATGTGTATATAAGTTTTTTAAGAGCAAGAGGAAAGTTCTGAAGAAATAAACTATTAACACTGGAGTGATCAGAGATTGGAGATTGAAAGGAGAAATCAGATAAAAGACAATTAAACTGCAGGCACCTATGTTTATTTTCTTTTTTTTTAATTTTGCATTTTCTCACTTAATACATTAAAAAATGCACATGTTAATTTAATTTTGTCTTGTTATATTTTCCATGTTAAATGTCATATGAATGATTTTTTTAAAAAGGAATAATATTTAAAATTGGACAGAACTGAATTTGAGTCATGACCACTTATTAGTTAGTTCTTTGGAAAGTAACTAACAGCTTTGTGTCTAAGTTTCCTCATCAGTATAATGAGCATAAGAGTAGCAACCATATTACATTATACAGGAGTTAAAAGACATGGTATGTGAAAATCATATAAAATAGAACATGGCACCTAGTAATCACTAGTTGGTAGCAAATTTTATTCTCTCTGTATAGAGGAGAAAACCTTTGAAGGTGATTTAATCAATTGGAGTGTTGGAGGCAGCCATCACTCTAATTCTCAGACCAGGTTATAGTCAGTTTAAGAAATAAAACAAAAATATCCAATTTATTACAGATAAAACCAGGGTATATAACTTGTCGTGAGAACAAAACAAGGTAAACAAAGGAGGACTACCCCTCAGACTTGGGGCAAACCCACCACTGGAAATATTAAGTCTTCATATTTAACACACTTCTTTGGATCATCAGTCTAAATTAAGAAAGAAGCAGTAAAGTGATCAAATCCCATTCAATGGACTTCTGAAAGCTAAATCCACCTTATTGAGAACTGTAGACCAGTTTCGGTACCCATTAACCAAGTAGCTCCATCAACTATCCAACTCCAGTGTAGAAGTGGGGGTGGGACAGAGCCCACAGCGTGTGCTTAGGGAAGATCTTTCCTCAAGAAAACCAGAGTTGAGGAAAGGATGTTCTCTTCTAACACCATCCAGGAGTTTTCAAACATTGTATTAGAGCAATTCTTACCAAAATTAATCTTAAGGCAAATCTCAATACGTAAAACTACTTCACTTTAATGAATGACTCAGGAGGAGAGACTAAAAGTTTACTCTTGGCACAAATCTCAGTACTCAATGCTAATTAATTAATCATAGTTCCCACTTCATTTCTCTTAAAATAATATCTATACTAAAAAAAAAAAGTTTATAAAATGCAAATAACATTTTTAATTACTGAATTTACTTAATATATTTAATGTTCCCTTATTTTGCTTTATATATATGTATACATATATATATATATAAATTTATATATATATATAGCAATCTTATTCTGAAAACTGCAGTGAAAGTGCATTCCATTCAAAGTTAACAGACAACACTCTGGTTATTTTTATTACATCACTTATTCCCCAGTAATATTGGCTTTCCAGGCAGAGATTTTGTCATTTATTTTGATGTAATATAACCCATAGTAGAAACTGAACTATTGGGTGTATATGGTTACAATCTTATACATATGTGGAAAAATCATTTTTTCTTTATTTCATACAGCTAAGAATCATCCATTGACTTAATAAAAGGTTTTCAGGGAAAAAGAATACAGCTTCACTAAAGGAAAATTTATAATAGATTTTTTTAATGTTCCATTTTAAAAAAAGAAACTTTTATTTAGTTTAATAGTTTGTAGGTACACAAAATTTATCTCTAAAAGTATTCAAACTCATGCTCAGAATTCTATGATGTACATTCTAATTTATTATGTTACCTTGGTTTCAAATTCACTCTGAGAAAAGCATTATAGGAGCAGGAATATCTTTGTAAGGCCATAAAAATGGATTGTATAAAAATAACTATTTCTAGGGGCTTCCCTTGTGGTGCAGTGGTTGAGAGTCTGCCTGCCGATGCAGGGGACACGGCTTCGTACCCCGGTCCGGGAAGATCCCACATGCCGCGGAGCGGCTGCGCCCGTGAGCCATGGCCGCTGAGCCTGCGCGTCCAGAGCCTGTGCTCCGCAACGGGAGAGGCCAGAACAGTGAGAGGCCCGTGTACCGCCAAAAAAACCCCAAAAAACGATTTCTAGTGGTACATATTCTCAATTTTCACAAGTCAGTAGTTAAAAAGCTATTGGAATTTGATCCAATATATTTTTTTAGGATCAGTATATTGGCTATTTTGGCTTAAAAATCCCATTAAAGTTGGCTGTTGCCATTAGTGGCTGTTTTAGCCCTTGTTGTAAATAAAATCATGCGTGTATGTGGGATGTATATATATGTATATACACGTATGTATTTAGACACACACACACATATATGTATTTTTATATATGTATACACCCAATATGTATATGTGTGTGTGTATATATATATATAGAGAGAGAGAGAAAGAGAGAGAGAGAAAGAGAGAGAGGGAGAGGCACACTCTGGATGGAAACCTAGGTGTCAGTGATGACCAAGAAATTTTGCTTCTTTTGATATTTGACATACACATAGGAAAAGGAAAGCACTGACAGGTGGAACTGCAGATTGATATGTGACTATGATGTGGAAGGGAGAAGTGGGGCTCCAGACAGGACCTGCCATGTAGAGGTCTAAATTTTGGTCTTCATATGTATAAGGATGACAAAGAGAATGGGGAGACAGGTGTCTCCCATTAGCATAAGCAAATGCAGTTATCTGATGATATCACTCAAGCTGTGTTTATATGATAGCATTAAATTTAAAGATTCCATAGAAAATCTATAGTAAAGGCCAAATGTGGCTAAATAGACACGATATTCAAAAATAGGTTATTTGTATAGTTAAGGTGGTAATATCAAATTTCAGACCATTTATTAAAGACCTAAATATAAGACATGATACTGGAAAACTCCTAGAAGGGAACATAGGCAAAACATTCTCTGACGTAAATTGTAGCAATATTTTCTTAGATCAGTCTCCCAAGGCAAAAGAAATAAAAGCAAAAATAAACAAATGATACCTAATCAAATTTAAAAGCTTTTGCACAGCAAAGGAAACCATCAGCAAAATGAAAAAACAACCTATGGACTGGGAAAAATATTTGCAATTGATGTGACTGTCAAGGGGTTAATTTCCAAAATATACAGACCACTCATATATGATTGATTTTCTTGTCTTTATTATTTTATAGTAATTGAGTTAAAAGTTATGCTTTCTTACGTGAAAACATGCTCAACATTGCTAATTATTAGAGAAACGCAAATCAAAACCACAATGAGGTATCACCTCACACTGGTCAAATGGCTATCATCACAAAGTCTTCAAATAATAAATGCTAGAGAGGTGTGGAGAAAAGTGAACCCTCCTATGGTGTTGGTGGAAATGTAAATTGGTTGCAGCAGCTGTGAAAAACAGTATGGCATTTCCTTAAAAAGACTAAAAATAGAGCTACCATTTGATCCAGCAGTCCTGCTCCTGGGCATAAATCTGGAAAAGACGAAAACTCTAATTCAAAAAGATACATGCTCCCCAGTGTTCATAGCAGTATTATTTATAATAGCCAAGATATGGAAGCAAACTAAGTATCCAGCAACAGATGAATGTATAAAGAACATGTGGTATACATACACCATGGAATATTACCCAGCCATAAAAAAGAATGAAATAATGCCATTTGCAGCAACATGATGGACCTAGAGAATATCATACTAAGTGAAGTTTAGTCAGACTGAGAAATACAAATATCATATGATATCACTTATATGTGGAATCTAAAAAATAATACAAATAAATCTGTTTATAAAACAGAAGCAGACTCAGAGACATGAAAACAAAGTTATGGTTACCAAAGGGTAAAAGGGGACCGAGATAAAGTAGGAGTATAAGATTAACAGATACACACTACTATATAGAAAATAGATAAGCAACAAGGATTTACTGTATAACACAGGGAACAATATCTTGTAATAGCCTATAATGAAAATAATCTGAAAAAAATAATATATGTATATATATAACTGAATCACTTTGCTGTACACCTGAAACTAACACATTTTAAATCAACTATACTTCAGTTGAAAAAGAAAGAAATTAAATTTCATGCCATTTAATTTGATCTGAATGAATTATTTGGTTGATAATGGAATTTATTATTTTTATTGCTAAAAGAAATCATTTCAGGATGAAATGATTTGTGGTGGCTAAATTTAAACTGATATGAACTGAAAAGCAGAATGGAATTTTCTTGTTGTTGATTAAATGTTTCTACATTAAATTGTTTTTTTTTTTAATTTATTTATGGCTGAGTTGGATCTTTGTTGCTGTGCGTGGGGTTTCTCTAGTTGCGGCGAGCGGGGGCTACTCTGTTGTGGTGCGTGAGCTTCTCATTGCGATGGCTTCTCTTGTTGCAGAGCACGGGCTCTAGGCATGCAGACTTCAGTAGTTGTGGCACACAGGCTCAGTAGTTGTGGCTTGCAGGCTCTAGAGTGCAGGCTCAGTAGTTGTGGCGCATGGGCGCATGATGCCCAGGAGCAGCATTGCTCTGCAGAATGTGGGATCTTCCTGGACCAGGGCTCGAACCCGTGTCCCCTGCATTGGCAGGCAGATTCTTAACCACTGCGCCACCAGGGAAGCCCTAAGTTGTTTTTAATATTATTTGAATTTCCCTAAAATAATGATATTTTAAAGTTATTGTGTGTTTAACCTTTGGTAAATGACAATTTTTGTTGCATAGTTATCTCTTTGCTCATAGCCACTACTGTGTTTAACACAGAATTAAAAGGAGTAACTGTAGGCAGTAACATTTCTTTCTAGGATATACTGTCCAGCTTCATATAAAGAAATACAATGCAATAATTGACCTTCAATACACTTCCACCTGAAATTCTGAGAGCTTCCATAAAATTCACACGACTCTCTAGATAGTTGTCAACACGGATGCATTTAAACTTAAATTTAAATGGTGTTCTGAAGAAGATAGATATATGCCTAACTCTTCTGTAGGAAGAAGAGGACTCTTCCTCTGCTCATTCTCAAGAGTTCTCTGGCTTGTGCCCTCAGTGGCAGTCACCATTTGGCTGTGCTCAAGAAGAAGGAAGGAATCTTCCCATTGCACTGAGCATATGTGAATAATTTCCTTAAATTCTCAGGGTGAGGGACAGCAAGAGGTTATACTCTAGACATTTCCCTGAAGTTAGTTCTAATCTAATCTTTCCCAGATATGGAACTACATTTAAGGATATGTATGATAATAAAGGCATAATTCTCCATAAGAACAATTAAAATTAACTGCTGCTTAAATGGTTTGATGGAGATTTCCCTGAAAACATCCTTTTTCTCTTCCCTCCTTGTAACTTTGCAATGGTCTGTTAGTCATTATACATATCCCTAAGAAATGTTTAGTCACTGGAAAAATACGGAACATTTTTTCCAAGGTAACAGAGAAAGCTGTTGGGAAACCACACAATACTAAGTGGGCAAAAAGTCTGTGAATGTCAATTGAAAAGAGGCAGCCAAGGTTGAATTTTAGCACACCAGGTTTATCCTATAAATTCCTGCTACAAAATTGCAAGAAGTGCAATGACTATTGCAACAGTCAAGACAAAGAGGGAAATGGGGTCAGCTTTGCCACTCATAATGCACATACAGTAAAAAGAGTTCCTCAGAAGAAGAAACTCCTCTCAGGCAGGATGCCTTAGAGAGATTTGTCATTGAGGTCTTCACGAGAAACGCACAGCGTAAGTTGGCAAACACGCGCTCATCAGCAGGCTTATTGATGGCCCAGCACACATGCCCTTGAACATCTGTTCTCTTGTCAGGAGAGAATCAGGAGAGTGTCCTTCCTGAAGCTTTATATGCATCACCTGTTACACTCAGGTTGTCCTGAGAAAACAATCTCTTTTTTGGTATTATGGGGGCTCAATCTCAGAGAAATGGCTGAGAGAAATAGCACCAAATTCTTGTTATTATTTTGATGATATAAACTCCAAAGCTTGGTTCTTCAATAATTAACATTTCTCCTGAATATTGTGCTTAGTATTTTGGGGTCATATAATGCATTTTTTCCACAATGAGTAAACAAATGCTCTGTACTACTTCTGTCTTCCACTGCTACCCTGTTGTGGCCATTACAAGAGGAAATAGAATAAAATACAGTTAAATAATCAAATAGGATAAGTTTTTTGAAGAAAATAAAGTGTAAAAAGAAAGGTAAATAATAAAGTGGTAGACAAAGAGGTAATTGAATAAATTAATAGCGTAGAATAAATGTAGCAGAATAGGATTATAAAAAGTAAAAAGCATATAAATTTTCCAAATAGAAGATTTAAAGATATAAAGCACAAAAAGTAAATAATCAAGAAATTCAAAAACTTTGGTATTAAAAAATAATATAAACAATAATTTCTTTGTGGTAACGAATTGAAATAATTTTAAAACACTGAACTACAAAACAAGGTTTGTTCTTAATAAATATTAAAAAAAGGGGAAGTAGGGCTTCCCTGGTGGCGCAGTGGTTGAGAGTCCACCTGCCGATGCAGGGGACACGGGTTCGTGCCCCGGTCCAGGAAGATCCCACATGCCGCGGAGCGGCTGGGCCCGTGAGCCATGACCGCTGAGCCTGCGTGTCCGGAGCCTGTGCTCCGCAACGGGAGAGGCCCCAACAGTGAGAGGCCCACGTACCGCAAAAAAACAAACAAACAAACAAACAAAAAAAAAAAAAAAGGGGGAAGTGAAAAATGAGTCCCTGGTGACATGAATCCCTACAATGTACTAACTCAAGATAGAGTCTCAAGGCAGAACAGTAAGAAACCCTTTTACTCTTCTCACTGAGTTAGTCTCCTGAGCACCTTGTAGACCAAATGAGCCTTCAAAAATATGCAGTTGTTCAACCAAAGAGACAGAGAACTCCTTTTCTATCTGAGCCGCTGGCAAGTTATAACTTGCCATTTTTCAAGGAGCTCTGGCTAACAGTGAATTGTAATTTTTACATTTGGGGAAAAAAATGAAGGAAAAAAGAAAATTAGTACTTTTCATCTTGAGGTGTTTCCTTAATACAAATTATCTTTTTTGCTCATTTGTTGATACAATGTGTCCATAACTCTAATATGCTTGAGTTATGAACAAAGTAACTGATTGTTTAATTGACTTTTTGTTTAGAATATGTCAGGCATTAATCGAACTTTGATCTGAATCCATTTGACTCTTTGAAGGAATTTTCACCCTTTTTATTTTTTTAATTTTATGAGAAGAGGTGTGATTAGATTGAATATTGAATCTCAAATGTTAAAATTATATGAAAGACCTCAGAAATGTTAACTGATTGAGGACATAAACAAGTAGACACTACTACAAATTTAAGAAATTCATCAATTTACACTTTTACACTTAAATATTAGATATAATGTTAAGAAAAATTTACAGACATTTTATGAGTAGCAGATGTGATGGTCCCAGATATCTTTTTACTTCTTAATTCTGGCACGTAATTCTGCATGAATTAAATCTATTGTGATACAGATACGTAATTAAGAAATAAACTAAACTATTTGCATGTATATAAAACTAAGGACAAATAAATACGTTTCTATAAAATCTGTGTTGGCATTGGGATGTGAAAACAGGCGAGGAATTTGGAGAGCTTTTCCTCAGGTACTGTGGAGATAGAGTGTTTATCTTTGTTGACCGCCCTGCCTCTGATTAATAAGTTTACTGAATGATCTGTGTGCATGTTCTTGCCCTTGTTCAAACAAACAGGCTAGAGCTTGTGGTAACATGATGACCTTACAAGTACAAAATACACACTCCTCGGGCATATTTGAAACATTAACTGTGATAAGCAGAGAGCTCAGCCTTGTGTAATCTGTCAACAAACTAATAAGTTACTTTGGTCAAGGAAGGAGGAACTACCTCCCTGTGACCATCTGCATAGGGAATAGGCTAGTAATTAGGATTCCAACAAAACTGAAGGCTTTGGCAAGATAAGCAAAGGCTTAATACTTAAAGTTAAGATCTAATCCTTTTAGGAACTGATTAAAACACAAAACTTTTTTTTGGCATTCTATCCATAAATATTAAGAGATTACTAAGAAATATGATCAGGCGGCTGGAATGTCCATTTGGAGCCCTACCCTGAATTCAATATAAAGTCCTATTTCTGTTGACATTAAAAGGAGTTCTACTTCTCTAAAGGAACCACACTCAGGTGCTTTCTGGATGATTGAATCAAACCCAAATTTACGTAACTCTCCTGCAAAGGGTTAGTTATTTAAGCACTTTAATGTATATTTTGGCTATGGAACTGGAATAGGAGGCCTGGATTCATATCTTTGTTCTTAAACTTAAGAGCTATTTGACTTAAGGTAGCACCTCTTTCATCAATGGCACCCAACAACCTGTAGCCAATAACCTACCACAGGAACTTGTTGGTTGAGCTGACTAAAAAGGAGGACAGGGCTTCCCTGATGGCGCAGTGGTTGAGAGTCCGCCTGCCGATGCAGGGGATGCGGGTTCGTGTCCCGGTCCAGGAAGATCCCACATGCTGCGGAGCGGCTGGGCCCGTGAGCCATGGCCACTGAGCCTGCGCTTCCGGAGCCTGTGCTCCGCAACGGGAGAGGCCACAACAGTGAGAGGCCCGCGTACCACAAAAAAATAATAATAAATAAATAAATAAAAAGGAAGACAAACTGACTAAGACTTGGTTAGGAGTGATGTGAAACTTCCTACTCACCTGCCCACTATGAAGTGTTGGCTAAAATTCACCATTTTGGCTAAAAATCAACATTGAAGTTTGGACCATGAGCTGATACAAATAGGTCATGAGAAACCCTGGGATACCATTCTTTATCATGTGATATGCCATAGTGCTGTATTCTTGGTTTACTTTTGTTCTCCTTATAGGGTTCCCCATGATTCACCAAGCTGCAGAGCCTTCTTAAGAAAAAGCAGAACTACTGACTGTATCCCAAGGCCTACTACAATTAGTGCTGAATTCTTATATATATATAAACCTGAATGTCTTTTGGAGAATTTCTAACAACTTGGAACTCAGCCTATTTACTAATGAGCCTTAACATGAGACTCATCAATTGTTAGTATAAAAAATGTTGCTAGTTGATGGGAAGCTTTGTACAGAATTATTTTTTTATAAACAAGCACAGCTTTAATTTTAACATTTGGAACATAGTTTTGTTCATAATCAGAAAAAAAATGATTTATAAGAAAATAAAAATACCTTCTGTGAGTTATGAGATAAATATATCCAAGTCATAAAGGTATAATGAAGTGAGATTATACATACACATATCCAACTATGATTGAGCTGTTTTACAAAATGAGTCAGTCCCATTCTATTAATTTTCCTTACAGTGCAAAGGAGAAAATAGATATTCAGAAGAATGAAGGAAAGGCTTTGGATAAAAATATCTGAAGACATCCTTTATTGTTGAAAATTGAAGATCTAGGATAAAGCAGACTCCAGGAGGAATAATGTTTATCATTTAATTTAGATAAACAAAAACTCTATTTTTGTGAAAGTATTTATCTTTCCTTACAAATTGCCAGGAAGGTCAAATTCAGTTCAATGTGCCTGTCACATTTTAAGGCCAGCCATATTTTAAACTATCTCTTTGAATGTTAAACTTTCTTCTCTGACTTTTGTATATCTTTCAGATTTGCCTTTCTTCTGGAGACCTTCTGCCAAATATATTAGACATATGAGCCTAGACTGTAAGACATCCTATATGTGCTAAGACATCTGCTTTTTTTCTGGTTTCCCCTGGAATTTGAATGATACAGTCTGTCCAGTTCTCCTTCCTGTCACCTCAGCCTTATTCTCTTTTTTGTCCTTGACAGAGAGAACCCAATGTGACCCAGGAAGAAACCCATCAACAACCTTAGCTCACTTCCCACACTCCTTATTCTCTATTTGGTGGATAGAGATGATGTGGTCTTACCCCAGCTTCTACTGGTTGGTCTCATAAGCACTGCTGACTCTCACACTTCTCTCTAAGTCTCCGTCTGTAATGGACTAATGAGTCTTCAGATTCAGGCCCCTGCAGTGATATACTGGACTCCAAAGTTGTTCCTGCCATTTTTTCCTCCTCTTACTCTCTATGGAGAACCAGTGGGACAGAGATTCTGCTTAGGTCCCTATCCAACCCAGCTTCCATGTCTGACACTCCAGCACTGCTGGAGGAATGGGATACTAAACACACCAGCCAATGACAGAAATTATCTACCTTGCTCTTGTGCTAGAGCACTGCTCAGATAACTCCTAAATATTCACCACTGTTAAGGGATGTAACAGTTTGCCCTTCTCATGACCTGGAAACCCTAGTACTATTGCCTAAATCATGAGTGAATTTGGCATTTGCTTCATTTCTAAGACCACCTCTTCGTTTAGCTCAATTTCTTCAGCAGACACCTTACCCCCAAATTGTAATTAGTGTATTCTGTATTTTCTATCCTGATTTATCATCCATGTCATTCTATCTACTCATTCTGCTTTATATTAGGCATTATGCTATACTTCTTGTATATGATTTTGGTTTTTATTAATCTCAGTTCACAGATGAGGACACTGAAACCCAGTGGAGTTAAGTGAATTTCCTAAATTCTCAAACTAGAAGTGAGTAGAAGTTGTTGAAAGCCATATCTGTTCTACTTGAAATTCTGTTCTCTCTCAAACAGAGCATGCTATGAGAGAACTCAGCATACGGTAATAAGTACTATAATTGAAGTGAGATCCAAAATGTAAGGACAGAGGCAATGACTAAATTTCTTTCTTGTAAACACGTTTTTGCTAAATGCCATCTAAGTGTCAAGTACTCCATTACAGCCTGAATACATAATGCTGACCAAGATAGAAGTAGCTCATGCCTCCCTGGAAGGAGATATTTCTACTAGTCCCCCTCAAGTATTCCTCAAGTTTTGTCTTATTGCTGAAACATTCTGGAGACGAATGCACCTTCTCCCGGAGACACACTAGCCCTTTAATGGCAACTGTGCTTCTACCCATCTTTTTCAGCAGACTCCTTTTGTATCTTTCTAAGTTTGCAGTAGAGAACAAGCCACCAGAATTTGCCACCTAAATTGCCCTTTAGCTGTCCTTTGCCCTGTTCTAAGGAAGATCTAGGGTCAAAGATGTCTACGTCTTTAAAATGTTTTCTTCTCCCAAAATCCACTTATAGATAGTTGACTGTTATTTCCCAAAGTATTTAAATTCAGGTAAACTCAAGATTTGACAGAATTCCCAAAAACCTCTTCAGATATTCTTATCTCTTTTTAAACCCCCAATGCTGAACATGCCTATAAATTTGCAGGCCAGTTCCTCATATCCTCAAGTTTCCAAATAATAACTAAACTTCATAGTGACTCAGGTATATGATTGTGTACAAATTTTTTTAATTGTTTCGTGATTCTGTTATTTTCAACCTTTTATCAATTTGTTGTCCTTCACCTTGCTGGACCATTATCATTCCAGGGGCTCCAACCCAAAACTGGAATTAAATCAGTGTAGTTCCCGTATATGACCTCAAGAGAACTCTTTCTTCCACTGAAAGTTTGGGATTTGGGCCCAAACTGCAGGCAATTTGCATCCCTTTTTTATTCTTCATTGTTTATTCTAACTCTCAAAAAGACAGCTCATCAAATAATAAGAGTTTATTATATGTTACAAGCTTTAATTGTAGAACATTAATTTAGTAAAATACTGCTTGATTTATACACGCCATACAATACTGCAAAGAGTAATTTTTTACTTAGTTCATGAAACATCAACAACATTGAAAAAAGCTAAGGTACATGCTTCTACATATTCTTAAAATTCATTTTCCTTTAACAGCTGAGGTCAAATTCCAAGCATTAATTTTATATTTTCCCTTCTAGAGCAGAGATTTAAATCACTGGTTGACTTTATTTGCTATTTATCATTAGATATTCTTCTTAACAAAGGCACCTTGCTCACAAGCACACAGATTTAATCATTTTAACTTGCAACATAAATTGATATCTAGGACATGTCAACTGAAAATCTTTAGTTATTTCCGAAGTCTGCAGGTGCTATGAAACAGAGCCAACTGGAATTTGTCTTCCAAATGACACTGAGTGTGACAAAACTTTGCAAGGATTACTTCCAAAGATGTTTTAAAAATTAGAATATAGCAAAGGATACGTTTACCAAGCACAGCTGAAGTTTAAATATCATGAACTTATTTTTAACCCTAAACAACATAAAATTTTCCAAAACCATTTGTACTCATCTATATTGTTCCTGATAATTATCTTGGCAGGAAGAAAATTTGGAAAGAAAATATTTGAAATCTGGAATTAATCAGGCAGCTTACCCATCTAAATTCTGACCATCTAGATAAAGATTTTCAAGCAAAGTTATTCATTCTAACTGGTCAAATTCCAACCAATTCAAACTATCCAGTAAGATTTTATCTTCTTTTTAGCCTTACACAAAACATAAAGTGTAAATATTTTATCTCAATTCCAATATTGCCTTCACATGTACCAAATGCCTAATTGAGGATAAAAGTGAATAAAACCATGTGGAATGTTCAAAACCCCAATATGCTCTGCTCTTTGCCAATGATGAAAAATTGCTACACAGTTTGTAATTTACTCTCTGTCTGAAACACAAACATTTATACATAGTTTCTTTGCCAAATAGGGCATGCCTGTAAAGATTTTTTACTGGGATAACTTTATTTGGAAAAGATATGATGATAAGGAAGGGCTTCCTCTATTTTAGTACTTCCTAATCTGTTCTTGATTTTTATTCAACTATAAAAGGTTTACATAAAAGACAGGAAGAAGTTACAAAAGTTTAAAATTGTAAGTTACAGATAAATCTGAATTTAAAATTAACGTAACTGTGGTAACAAATTTTCTTAAGAGATTTTAACTTAAAATCCTGTACGATCAAATGCAGAATACTAAACTTATTTTATGCGGTTGTAACTCCATTTTCTTCATATAGACCTCCAAATATTTCAGCATATTTATACTAACAAATTTGAAACCATAGCTGACGAACAATCAAGTTACAAACAGAAGACAGAAGTCACACTAGTGATTTAATTATTTTTGCTATTTAAACATTTTATTTAGAAATAATTTCAGCCATATAAAAAGTTGCAAATATAGTATAAAGAGTTCCTGAAAATTCTTTACCAGCCTCTCCCAATGTTAAAAAATTACATGGCCATAGTATAATTATAAAAATTAAGAAATTAATATTGATACAATACAATTGAGTAATCTATTCAAATTTACCAATTTCCCCACCAATTTCTTTCTATCATCCTGCTATCTAATCCAGGATCGTTCATTGCATTTAGTTTACATTTCTCCTTGAGTCTGAGTCACATTTTTTGGCAAGAGCAACACAAAAACTAGTTGCACCCTTCTCAGTACATTATATCATAAGAGCTACATGAGGATAACACATCTCATTGTTAGTAATATTAATTTTGATAACGTCATTGAGGCAGCGTCTGCCAGATTTCTGCCCCATATTATTATTGTTTCACTTTAATTAATAAGTATCCTGTTTCTCATAGTACTTTCCCCAACTAATTTTAGCGTATACTGATGATACTTGACTAGGACAGTTAATACAGTATGTCCACAAAATGGTGATTTTCTATTTCTATGATTTTTTTTCTCTATTTATATATTCAAATTGTACTATAGAGAAAGTTGTCCCTTATCTAGTATGTATCCATCCATCCATCTTTTTATTTATTTATATTTATTTATATCAATGTAAACACATGGATATTCACTTTAGTTTATGGGCTATAAACTAAAGTTTATGGGCTATAAAGTTTATGGGTTTGTTTGGGTTTATCCTATTTGGAATTACCTCAGCTTTTAAAATATGTGCATTTATGTCTCTTGGAAAATTTGGAAACTTTTCTACCATTGTTGCTTTAAATACTAGAACCCCAAGAAGAAAGAACAGATCCCAAAGTTTTCCAAAAAGGAGAAAAGCAAAAAGTTAGCATAGAAAAGGTTAGACTGAGCATGGTGTTAGATGTCTCAATAACAGTACTAGGCAGCAAGCAATAATGAAGCAACATGGTCAACATTCTGAGGAAAAACGACCTCCAGTCTCAGCTTCAGTACTCCATCAGGCTATATTAATCAATTACAAGTATAGATCAAGTTCAGACATGTCAGCCAAACAAAAATCGTCTCCCTTGTACTCTTTTAAAGAAAGCCAATAGAAGATATGCTCCCGAGAGAAGCGTACCAAGAAATTCATGGCCTTCAGGAAATAGGAGATACAATATGAGAGAGATAATCATTTATGGTAAGGAAAGCTTCAAGGTGAGAGCTGTGAATCATTTCTCAGAGAGAGACCAGTTTCGATCAGAATAGCAGACTAGAGAACTCAGCAAAGATCTCTCAAGGAAAAATATGGACTAAATAATAGCCTGATATAGACCTAAATTTTACACCTGTGATGAAGAGTTTGTTGAAAAGTTAGTGATAGGTATAGGGAAAATCAAGCAGAAAAAAAAAGAGAGAGAGAGAAGAAAATTATTGACTCCAGAAAAAATAAAAATATGGGCACAAGTCAGGAAAACATATTACCAGACTCAATTTTAAATAAGATAACCATAGTTCTTAAATTATAACAAATAAATACTGATTGAACTAAAATTGTTACATAACAATATTGAGAGAGTTGGTATTGGATTATGTGCTGGGGGAGAAATAAGGTAAAAATGAGCTAAATATATAACTATCATAATAGGAATTCAACAGTATGTAAAGTGAACACTCAAAATATAGCAGTTTCAATGTATCGTTTAGATGTACAGAGGTAAATTCTAAAAGAAATAACTAAAATAACATAATTGCCTTCAGAGTAGCTGAAATCAAGATATGAAGGGGCAAGACAAGGGACTGATTTTGTTCATTCTAATATTTATTGAATTAAGTAAATATTAAAACTGGGCAATATTAGGTAAAAATTAAATTTCAATTTCGAAATAATGTACAAAAGAAGATACACATACTTCCCTAGAAAAATGGGAAGAGACTATAAAGAAAATTAAAAACTAAAAGAACAAATGGCAAATATGCATTTGAAAACGTATATACTTTATTAACGATTGTCATATACTTTTAAAACAACAAAAACGGTTTTGATTATTGACCTGATATGAATGTATTTCTTCAGTTTTTCCAGTTGTTCACCCTTGTTTCTGTTACTAATCTAATTTTTGCATTTGGGGGGTTGCCATCTTCACCAAACCGATGGTCTGATTACCATGATATTTCTCAGGAGTCTGAATTGCCATTATAGAGTTCTGACATTCTAGGCTTACTCATGCCCCTTGGAGTCAACCTAAAATGCAGGTTTACATACCACTGTGAAAGCTGTAGAGAGAGGAGATGAGATGAATTATATGAAGGTGTACCTGCACGTCTGTACAACTCTAAATGCCCAATTGTGGTTTTAGCAGATGTTGAATGGGACGGAGAGAGGGCTAATTATCAGGGAAGAGCTAAAGTTCTCTTCTTTCCATTGTTTTTTGAAAAAACGTGCATAATGTTCAAAATGTGCAAATTCATTTCTATATACTGTATATATATTATATATAGTAATATAGAGAGAATATTATATGTGTGTATATATATATATCAGCTCCACTCTAGTTTTGCAGCTATAGAATAAGGATTTCAATTTGTTTGGCATAGAACCTATAGCATAAATATTTTACCCTAACAGTGCTCCTCCAGAAGAGTGGTGTTCCTATTTTCCTTTCTCCCCACGCCTTCCCTCTCCCCTCCCCTCTTTCCTCTCCTCTCTTACTCAGCCTTCTCTCCTTTCATTCCTGTCTTCTCCTTTTCTGTATTTCCTCCTGTTCTCTTTATCATTTTTTCCCCTTTTCCTCCTTCTCTGGATAGTTCTTTCAGATACTTTTCTCCATCCCTTGTCACACAACCTTCACTTAACCTTGCCCTTTTAGCTGAAGGAAGGGATATCGTTGACTTCCTCCTCACAAATGTTTTAGAGATTAAAAATTGTGTCAAACATATTCCACATGACACATACTTAATTCATTCCCAGATGTATAACCTGCTGAGCAGCTTTATCTGAATAATGACTTATGTGATGACTAAACCCTTCTCCAATTAAATGTGTATTACATCGACCTCTTTTCTACAGACAAAAAAAAAAAAAAGCCATCATTTACCTACTGATAAAAAATAAGGTTGGGGAATGCTGATAGAACCATGCTACAGATTGTCTGACTAAGGCTGTCATAATAGGAACCATGAGTCCACGTTAGTCCAGATGTGGCGGTAGGTGGGAATAAAGGGAATCTATGACCAGAGTAAGAATACAGACTACCAAAAAGCTAGCTTGAGAAGAGCAGGGAGAAAGTTATACCAAAAGGAAAGCTATCTGGGCTGTAACAAACTCAGGAAAATAGAGATCAAAAAGGTACAGATAAAATTTAATCCCCAAGGTATGAGGAGGAACACTTTTGGAAAGTGTTCTAGGCTGGAACTAGAAGAAACTCTGTCCAGGAGTCTGAGTTCTTGAACCAGAGTAGTCAGAGCAGCTTCGTGTTCAAGACTGGAAGATGGTTGAGTGGACAGTTTTACTCTAACTTTTGATGTGTGCCTGAAACCCATGCTGAAGAACATCACCCTGTTTAGACATCCAGAAGTTGAGAAAAATGCAATTTAGGCAGCCTGGGAATGAATCTGCTTGAAATCCAATACATTTGGAACGGTGTGTCTTCTAGGTCTGTGTGAAATCAGTTTCCCACTCAGAAAGCAGGGATAACATCCTCATACAGTGTACTGCAAGTGAACCATAGAGTCTATTTTGTACCCTTGGTTTTTGATGGAAAATAATGTCTTTCAGAATGCTGATTTGTCTATGAGTATAGCATAATTGAAAAAGAAGCCTGCTGCTTTGTCCCTTTCATGGTGACAGTATGAATGAGAGCCACGGACCCCTAAGAACCTTTCTGTTGGACACTAGTTCTAGTGCTATTGCTTTCTAAAAATAAGCCATAGCATTTAAAAATGCAACTTTAAAGCAAAAAATGTAACATTTTTATAAAATTCTAAAATGTCAGATCAGAAACATTGGTCAGTACCTGACTAAGAATAGGAAATTTATGGCCTGAAGGTGTATTTAAGCAGACTTTTCTGTGTGGGTAATACTATCGATGGGAGCGTTTACCTAATAATGGGCACTTGAAGGGTCCATGCGTGAGTCAGTAAGAAGTCTTAATGTGTTCTCTTAATGGACCATTTACTTTCTATTTTGAGGGTTGTCAAGGCTGCATTATTTATTTAATTATATATTGGATTTAGAAAGTAAGCTCTCAAAGCCTGCGCTGTGCATGGCGTTTATTGAGTACCTACTCTTCTAAACTCTTAAACATAATGTGCTCATGACATGGCCCTTCCCTTCTAATAGCATGATTATATACTGTTTTTAATATACGTATTATTTTTCTATTTGATAATATAATTCTTTAATAGCCATATGGGGACCTCCACACAGCTAGTTAAACCTGGAAAAACTCTTAAAGAGAGCAATGTGGGTGAGCTTTTTCTCCCTTGAGCCACAGGAGGTTGTAAACTTCTTTTCTTTCTGTTAAAACTCATTTCCCTTCCTGGTTCCCACTTTGTCTAACATTTTATTGTAATGCTCCTGGAATCTATTTTGTAGATTCTGTTTTTTTTTTTTTTTTTTGCTTATAACTGCGCATTGCAGTTTCCATTAATATTCTTTTCTCCTAATGAATTCTATGCCTCTTAGAAAATGATTATACTTAATCGTTTATAATTGTGCATCATTTTGTGTGTAATAGATTAATTAAAAATAAGGATATAAAAGATCAAAACATCAAAGGCTTGGGACTAAATAATGTTTACATTTTTAGTTTTGTAAAACTGTGATTTGGGCCAGAAACTGTGAGAAGAATAGATTTTTCAGCTTTCTTCTAGAATATTATTGGGAAGCTATTCCAAAAGCCTCCATCTCCCACCCAATTCCTGCTTGTAACCATCTGAATCTTACCAACTTTATGCTTTGGTAGGATTTTGTTCTTGTTCTGTGTACAGTGTATATCCTCTAACTCTTTGCCCTGGCCCCTGCCTTCCCGCCATCACTCAAACAATTAGCAAATACTTTGTCCACTTTGCTAAGCTGCAAATACTATGCAAGACAATAACAGTTCAATAAATGCTTTAAAGTGGCATAGAATCTAATTAGGGATATAAAAAATATCTTATCAATTGATTAAAAATAAGTGATTACCACCATTTTTCTATAATAATATCTAACTTATTTTATACTTATTTTATACTAACAGCTTGTACACTTCATCTCATTTAATGACTCTGAGCCTGGGAAAGTTCCTCAGTCTCTCTGAGCTAAGGGTTCTCTCTTTTCAGGGATCTTACTGCTGAGTAATTCAGCACACATCCCAGAGTAGCACAGTGAAAGGAGATATTAGTGTTGGATGCAATTACCAAGGAAGGCTATATGGGGGAGACAAAGTATATATTCTTGTTGAAACAATTCATAAATGTTTGCTATTAAATACATGAAAAAGTAATGAAACATGGCTGTAAATACATGTGTGTGCATCTAGGTGTGTCTTTTAAGGACAAAGCAATGAGAAGACTTACCTACAGAAGAGTTATTTCTGCCATATCCCAAATTGAGCTCCTCAGGGTGTGGGACTACATTTTAAAAAAATGCAGTAAAAGCCTCAGGAACACTACTTATGACCACATACTGAACAAAGGAAAAGATGCAGTGTTTCTTCAAAGAAAATACTTACATGAAACCATTTGATCCAGTGACAAATTGGAAGTCAATGAAGGTGATAAAACAAGCTCCAAACACACATGAAAATATGTGGGACAGGAATGTATCGGGTATATACCAGAACCAGAAGCAGCTGGACGAAGCTACATAAAATAAGTTATGGGGTTGTTCATCACAGAAGGAATGTGCTCTTGGAAGCCATTAGGAAGAAGATGCTTTTGAGCAGCATTTTAAAAAGAGATTTTTTTTTTTAAAGCTAAGTGATGAGGCTTCAGTGGACAGAGGTAGCGTTTCCTCTAATGTAGATGGTATGTATCATCAGTCATCATCATTGAAAATAAGAAATTAATACATTTAATTCATTTTGCTGTTCACCAATGTTCATGAAAACAAACGTTACCTAAAGAAAATGCTGGCATCTGGTGACTTTAAACATTCACTTAAGAAACATTTTATGCACATATAGTTAAGAATGGTCAAGTTAAAGAATATTGTAATTTGAGTTGCATTTCCTTGGGACATTTCTGTGTTTGGTTTACGTTATATTGGGAGTGTTTTCTCATTTTATGTTGCTGAGCCATTTTATTTAAGAGTTTCAGAAGTTCACAGTCATCCTCCAGACACACACCCTTTCATGGTATAGATCTCTATGTGGGGTTCCTCCTGTCCTTCCTGGAGCACTCTTTCCTGCTGTTTCATAAGACAGCTGTTCTTCGCTGGTGGTCTCGCTGCGGATCCCTCTGCATTTCCTTAGAGCCAAAGGAGAAATAGGGCAACAACTTTACTTTTTCACTTTTATTTTATTTTGAATTATTTGGTAGACTTTGAGTATCTTTAAATTATAAGTCAAGAAAAAATTGTGATAGAAAATTCTCAAAAACAGACATTAAGAGCTTAAAATACATTCCTTCTGTCAAAAGGGCACTTTTGAGGAAGCCCACAACTGATCCAGATTAAATTCCTCATCCAACTAGGCTGTTGTTTGAAACTATTCACAACTAATAATAACCAGATAATAGTATAATACTGTAAAACGAGTCCCTGAGCCATGCATGGACTTTAGTTAGACTTGGTATCATGATAAAATACCTCAATACTTTATGATAACGCCATTATTATCATGAGTATTCTTATTATTGATTCTTCTGAGAAGTCCAAAATACTTTTGATGCATTTGCTCATATAACTTATTTTTGAAAAAGATTAAAAGAAACTCTATTTTCCCCCATTTAGGGATGAATAAACTTGAACAAGAGGAGATCAAACAACTCCTTTGCACTTTGTTATAGCCCAGATTGGAATTTAAGCGTTCCAAAGCAAGATAAGAATTACAGCTGCTCTCTCAAGTTCAAGTGTGTTTTCCTTTCTCTTTTGGAAGTCAGAGATTTCAACCTGTTCCTTTCTTATAACTATTAAATAACAATTATGAGGTATCCACGTATATAAAGGTATCACGAGAGTAAAAATCTGACCTTTATGACAGTAGGTTTTAAAAAATAAGATTACTCATGAGTAGGTATGAAACAATGCCTCTGCTAATTTGGTATAAAATAAACCTAAGACCAAAAAAATTGTGCAGTATCGTTGAATAAATAGTTTTAGGTTAAAGAAAAATGAGAGTTTTTCAATGTGCAAATTTATTAAATGTAAGGGATAAAAAGAGGAAAAACATGAATTAGGGTAACAAAAGCAAAGGGGAAAACAGGGTAGAAGCAAAAAAGATAGACTTGAAATAATCACCTGTAACTTGATCTTGATGTAGAAATGCATTGTCCCACAAATTTTATGAATTAACTAATTAACTAAGTGGTCATTCTCAACATGTCCATTCATTCAATGAATATTTATCAAAGGTATTCAGTCCCTGGCTCAGGCTAAGTGCAGCACATCCCCAAAATCATCACACAAGTAAGCTCTTGGAGTCTCTTTCAATTACTCTTGAACCTGAGTTCAAACTAAATTAGCATATTAAATCAGTGGTTCCCAACTTCGTGGTCCTAAATCTGTGCTAGTCCATATATCCACATTAAAAAAAAAATCAAATATAAAAACAAAAACAAAACAAAGTCAAATGTTCATACATATTATTAATTATATAAAAGATTTGTTTTCACTGAGGATATATTCTTCCAACTTTTGATGTAAAAACAGCCTTTCTCTTATAACATAATGGTGATAATAAATGTTAGAATTTTTTAAAATTTCCTCTTCAGAAAAAAAAATAAAATTTGGCAACTTTAAAGGAAAAAAGTATTAAGAATCAGACAAATATCCAGCCTAATGCAGCTTCTAGTTCAATGGTGGAAAAATAAAAACAAACAATTTCAATAGAGTGCAGTAAATTCTATAGTAGAATTGAATATATGACACCATGTTAGGACAGAGAAGGAAAGAATGGTCTATTCTGGGATGTGAAGTGAGAATTTGAAAAGGAGATGACACTGATCTGGTTCATGAGAGATGAGTAAAATTTCTTGTTTGAAAAAAAAAGGATGGGGCTTCCCTGGTGGCGCAGTGGTTGAGAGTCCACCTGCCGATGCAGGGGACACGGGTTCGTGCCCCAGTCCGGGAAGATCCCGCATGCCGTGGAGCGGCTGGGCCTGTGAGCCATGGTTGCTGAAGTATGCGTCCGGAGCCTGTGCTCCGCAGCGGGAGAGGCCACAGCGGTGAGAGGCCTGCGTACCGCAAAAAAAAAAAAGTATGAATGAAGCCACAGAAGGACACGGGCACCTTCTCAAGAATGGCTAGTAGTTTGATATGGCAGGAGTAGGAAGAGGAGTAGAGGAGAAAAGAGGAGAGAAGAGTAAAGGCAAGATGAGGTCGAAGCCCTTTATAATGTACTGATGAAATTAAACTTTGTTCTATAGCCAGTGAGGATGCTGATATATGGAGAGTCTGCATGTTAGGGAGGTCATACTGACAGACATGTGGAGGACAGATTGAAGAGAAGGAGACTCAAATTTGAGACAACAAGTAGAAAACAGTTACAATAGTTCAGTATGAAGGAGGATGGGGGCCTGAACCAAAGCATCAGAAAGGAAAAAATAAAAAGCATCTAAGAGCTGTTTAAGGGGTAGAATACATAGGAACATGTGATGAAGTGAATGTGAAAGTGAAACCTTGGCAAATAAAAAATAATGATAATTGTTGAAGATAATTTTTAAAAATAGGTCAATCCAGCAATGCCATGGTAGCTATAAAGAAGAAAGTTTATAAGGGCAGTTTTGGACATACCGAGTTTAAGCTCTGTGGAATATCTATAGTATGTTACTGCACTAGTATATGTCACATAGATAAAGTGGAGGATAATAGAAAGACCTTGAGTGGCCTACAAAGACTCTAAAAGAGGTAGAAGTATTAAACATCATTCTGTTGCAGCCACCTGTGTTTCTTTGATATATGATATATGCTAGCACTTGACATACAGTGAATAGTTTCATCTCGTAAGTCTGTCAGGTAGATGTTAACATGACGCCCATTTTACAGGTGAACAAGGTATGGCACAGATAGTTTAAGAAAGCTGTCGTGGGTCATGCAGCTTATCAGCGGCAGGTTTTGACCCAGACCCTCTACGTTTCCATCCACTTTGCATGTATAGTGACTCTACAGACACACACAAATATTTGTTCCCGTGTTAAAGATATGGAAACTCAGGTCCAAATTTATTTTTAGTTGCTTTTCTATGAATGTGAGGCAAAACATTCAAATTCTGCATAAAATTTATGCAAGGCAAATGGTATTAAAAAAACAGTTTTTAAAGTTCTTAGCACAGAGACAATAGTGATTTACCATTTCCATTGCCATTTTTAAGTGAGAAGTTGACTAGCATTGATGGTAATATTTGATTTAATGTTACAGTTTAATTATATTCCTTAGTATCCGTAAATTACTCTTCTTTCAACAACAAATATGCATTGTTGTTTTTTTTTTTTTTTTTTTTGCGGTACGCGGGCCTCTCACTGCTGTGGCCTCTCCCGTTGCGGAGTACAGGCTCCAGACGCGCAGGCTCAGCGGCCATGGCTCACGGGCCCAGCCGCTCCGCGGCATGTGGGATCTTCCCGGACCGGGGCACGAACCCGTGTCCCCTGCATCGGCAGGCGGACTCTCAACCACTGTACCACCAGGGAAGCCCGCATTCTCTTTTTTAATGTGTGTTTTCATGTATGATTGAAAGTGGGTGATTATTTTCTCCCCGAAGAGTTTAGCACAAATCACATATTCTATTGTGTGCTTCAGTCTTTCTTGGTAAAACAGTGTGATAAATGCTTTCCTCCATTAATTTTAGAAATTTAAAATTTATTAACAGTAAATTTAACTGTGATGCAACCGTTTTAATTGTTTCAATATGTCTTAAAAATGTTTATGTTGGAAATTTAAATACTGTGCTTTCAAGAATCTATCTTGAGGAAAGAAGCGATCAGTTGGAAGATTTGGAAATAGTACATAGGTATCCTCAAGATTATTTATCTCTAAGTAGAAAAAGAATTCATCTTTCAAATTTTAATACAGCACAAATCCGGATGAACACAATGAGTAAGTCTAAGCAGCAACTGCAGACATTGTACAATATCATTAACGATCAGATTTGTATAAAATATGGTTTACTTTGGGTTCTTTAAGAAGGAAAATCTAGATACTCAATATTTATAAATAACAAACTAATTGAATGTTTATTATATCAGAAATTTTTATTCTTTATCACTCATTCACAAAAATCCACCTGTATTGTAAATACCAGACTCGTAGGAAAACTTCTGTTTAATCTTGGGTGGTCTCTTTGCCCAGGTTTGATTAAATATGTCTTTTCACAACAGGTGACTTTTTAATTGTTTTCTCATGGCAACCCATTTATTCCTCAGGCTTTGTTTGGCTTGCATTAGTTTTCAGAGTTAATGACCACGTGTGAGAAAGTGCTGAGTACAGGTGGCCAATGGTTATGCAGAGAATGTGGGAATTATGGAAAATGCAGGGCAAGTGATTTAACTTCACCAATTAATACAGTGGTGAATAGTTCCCTAGCCCTCAAGGTCTTTGAAACAGAAAACTTGCTAATGCAAGTATGGAATAAAGAATAAAGCAGCTTGTTCTTTGTATTTATTGGGCTTGCTTTCTTTAGCGCGCCAAGTATTTTTCCCTTGCACAGCTTACGGGCAGAAATCAACTTTTTCAAAGTGTCTTCTTCTCTGTGTGAGCAGTTCTATTAGCAAACTTGGCATTTTCCTCCCTCTGACTCTTGCATCTTACTGTTCTTCGGGAAGTCTGTAGGTTAGCGATTTGAGCCCTAGGGTTGCCTTATTTCCTCTTGGCCAATAGCTGTGGGAATTACTATAAAGGAGCACTGTAGTAATCTCTAGCACCCCAAGTCAATTCCAGCTATTAGAAATGCTTAAGATAAGTTCAAAAATAGAAGTTGAAATAGGAGTAAAATAACTGAGCCCAGGCAATTCTGACTGAGGAGAACTAAAAGAAAAAAATGAGATCTTTGGACTACCTAAGCTGCCAGAAACCAGCACCAAGCGCTGAAAGGGCTTTTCCACTGGGCTTAATATTTTTTCTTTCCTTTCTGACAAAAGGAACATTTGTTTGCGATTAGCTTAGTTAAGGAAATGGCATCTGAAGTCCTGTTTTCCAATTGGAATGACCCCTATGACCTGCTACGAAGACACTTGGAATATTTGTTCAGTCTTATTCAGGTATGCATGGGGGTGGTGCAATTTTCACAAATGCAAATACATTTGCCAAGTGTTCATAAGTTTCAAAATTATGCAAGTACTAAATTATAAAAATATTAAATATTTAAAACTATTGGAAGTAAAATATACTGAACTCAACTGCAGTGCAATCTTGGATCATAAACATGCTTGATGTGTGCTAAATTGATAAATACCAAAGAACATAGCAGGTTTTCACAAGTGTTGGTATAATGATTTGCCAAAAAATAAGGAGAGGGAAGTTGTAGACAATGCCTACAAATTATTGAATTTTGTTTTAAGCCATCAAGTGAATAATAAACAAGAACCATGTAATCCACAGGAAAATGTTTGTAAGTTGTACTGCATCTAGTTTCCTTTCAGCACATCTACTAATTCCTGTAATTATTGTCTGACAAAGAAGAAGGAGGGGTTAGAATTTTATTGGCCATTTTTATAGTCAACTATTTTCGAAATGATTTCAAAATGTTGGATTTTCAGATGTGGCCATTAGATTCTTCATATTGTCATGGTCAAACTTTAAAACTTTAAACATAAACAGCATTTATACTATTTTAAAACATTTTTCTTTTAATATAGCCTTGAATTCTGACTTATTAACTTCAGTGGTTCACTTCTGTAAAATTGAACCAATTTGAGTTAATGGGGAAAAGAAAGCCTCAATACTGAAACACTTTAGGAAAGAACCAACCTCCTACCCACCTTCCACCACCTCATCCCCTCTTAATTCAGTGTTACATGAAATGTACCTGTGTTTCTGAATATCCTCATTTTAGAAACAAGGGGGAAAATAATAAATTGAGAACAGGAAGGGGTATTTCTTCTTTTCCAGTTTTCCAATTCAAAGTTTCTCTGAAGGCAAAGTTCTAACATTGTAGCATTGGGGCAGGAGTCAAGATCTCTACTTCAAGCTTGGAAATGCACAGGAATGTGACCTCACAAGTTCAAAGTTAAGAAAATGTTTTCCTCCCACCTTGTTCATAATAGCTATGTTGCTTCTTTTTTTTTTAATTGGAGTATAATTGCTTTATAATGTTGTGTTAGTTTCTGCGGTACAATGAAGCGAGTCAGCTGTATGTGTACGTATATCCCCTCCCTCTTGGACCTCCCTCCCATTCCCCCCATCCCACCCATCTAGGTCATCACAGAGCATCAAGCCGAGCTTCCTGTGTTTTATAGCATGTTCCCACTAGCTATCTATTTTACACATGGAGTGTGTATATGTCAATCCTAATCTCCCAATTCGTCCCACCCGCCCCTTCCCCCACTGTGCCCACATGTCCATTCTCTTCGTCTGCGTCTCTATTTCTGCCCTGGAAATATGGTACAGATGAAGCTATGCTGCTTTTTAATGCCCTGAGTATTGACTGCAGTAAATTGGTAGTTAAAAAATTCTCGTTTTGAAAAACGACTAGTAGAAACTCAGGTTTTCACTGGAAATTAAGATGGAAGTGGAGTGTGAGTGGGTGGCAGGAAAGATTTAGTGGCTGAATTGAACACCTGAGACAAGCATACTCTGCCAACACTATTTTAGATCTTCCCCCCTCAATTCTACAATTTCTTTGATATTAATTAGCCTTATTAAATTCATCACCTCTTCCAAGTAAAGCCAGAAGACCTCCAAAACTTTTTCTTCTTTTGCAGCAATAGTCTTTCTAGCTTTCCTTTCGTATACTTCATAGAATTAAATAGGCAGTTTCCACTAAAAACTGTCGATATTTTGATGGGTATTTTATTAATTCTATAGGTCAATTTGAAGAGACTGATATCTTTAGAATATTGAATTTTTACATTAATAATATATCTGTTCATCAGTTAGGTCTTCATTATAAACTTTCAGTAAAGTTTTAATACTTTTCATAAAAGACTTGTACATCTTTTGGTAGATTTGTCCCAATGTTCTTTATGTTTTGTTACTATTTTAAAGAATATTTTCTAGTTTTATTGTAGATGACATACAAAACCTCAGTTGATTTTCTGTGTAAATTTGAATCCAGCAATTTTACCAAACTCTCTTTATAATTTTAATAATATAGCTTTATATATTGGTATTTTGATTGTTTCTTGCTGCATAATAAACTACTCTAAAGCATAGTGGCTTAAAATAACAATTATTTTATTGTATCCCATAATTTTGTGACACACCTTAGCTTGTAAGTTCTCGTCTGTATACTGTGCTAGTCTTTTTTGATGTCAAAATTATGCTGACCTCAGAAAGCTCATTGGAGTGATTTTAGTTTCAGTTTCAACATGTAAAGCACTTGGAAGGCATAACTCCCACTTTCACAACAACAACAAAAAAGATGAACAAACTCAAAATCAATGATTTTTCATAGGTCTATCAGAGAATGAGGTCACAAGGCAAACCATGCCTCAAGATTTGGAGAGAGAGGTAAATATGTACAGTCAGATCTAAGATCAGCTTAGCAGAAGCAGAAGAAATTGGAGACAATAATTGGGCTACAGTATAATCACAGTAGATTTAAACTAACTGTGAGACTTGTTAGACACAGTTTCTATTTTAGAAGCAATTTTTAAGGAAACCCAAAGACAACAGGGAAGAAGAAAAGAGCAAAAAAGAAAGTATAAGAAGCCAAAGCCTCTGATATCTAGAGCAACAGCATACATGAAGCACAGCACAGTGACTAGCAAAATTAACATAAGACCTGGTAAAACCACCTAATTACCTCAATTCCCATCACACAATACTTCATGTTCAGCTTTTAACAAAGATTTACACAACACGTTAAAAGGCAAGAAAAAACACAACTTGTAGAGACAAAGCAAGCATCTTTGAATCGGTTGAAGCACTTGTTTTTTTGAATTTTCAGATAGGAAATTTAAATTAATTATGATTAACATATCAAGAGCTCACGTGGAAAGAGTATACAGCAAGTAAGAACAAATGTAAGCAGAAGGATGGAAACTCTAAGAATCTGAAAATAAATGCTAGAAATAAAAAAATTCTATAAGTGAAATGAGGAATGTTTTTCATGGTCTCATCAGTGGACTGGACACAGATGAATAAAGAATGAGTTTGCTCAAATACAGGTCAACAGAAACTTCCCAAAATAAAATGTATATTAAAAAAAGGAGAAAAATGGAATATAATATTCAAGAACTGTGAGACAATTACAAAGGTGTAATATATGTGTATAGAAGTACTAGAAAGAGAACAGAGAAAAGTGTACAAAGGATATTTAAAGTACTAATGGATGAGAATTTCTCAAAATTAATGACAGACACCAAACCACAGATCCAGAACTCTGAGAACACAAAGCATGACAAATACCAAAAAATTTACCACTAGGCACATCATAATCCAAAGTGAAGAAAATCCTGAAAGGAGCTAGAGATAGGGGCAGGGGAGGACACTTAGAGGAACAAGGAAAAGAAATACATCAGCCTTCTCATCAAAAACCATGGCAGCAAGAATAGAATGGAGTAAAAAAAAAATGTTAAAACCAAAAAACTATGAATCAAGAATTCTGCCTCCAGTGAAATTATTCTTCAAGCTGAAAAATAAATAAAGACTTTCTCAGACAACAGCTAAGAGGGTTTTCTGCCAGTAGACCTGCGTTGCAAGAAATTGTTAAGTTCTTCCAGGAGAAGGATATTTATGTAGGTCAGAAACTTGGATCCATGTAAAGAAAGAAAGAGCATCAGAGAAGAAATAAATGAAATTAAAATAAGATGTTTATGTTTTTTATTCTTAATTAATCTAATAGGTAACTGTTCAGAGAAATAATAGCAAAAATGTATTAGGTGATTATAGCATATGTGTAAGTAAAATAAATAAAAGCAATGTGTTAAGACAGGAGAGGGAAGAATTAGAAATACTCTTTTATAAAGTAGCTACACTATATAAGTGGGGTTAGATTAGTTATAAATGTATATGGAAACATCTAGAGCAACTACTTAAAAAATTTAAAAGAAATGTAATTGATAGACTAAGAGAAAAAAGAAAATTAAACCAGGCTTCCCTGGTGGCGCAGTGGTTGAGAGTCCGCCTGCCGATGCAGGGGACACGGGTTCGTGCCCCGGTCCGGGAGGATCCCACATACCGCGGAGCGGCTGGGCCCGTGAGCCATGGCCGCTGAGCCTGCGCGTCCGGAGCCTGTGCTCCGCGACGGGAGAGGCCACAACAGTGAGAGGCCCGCGTACCGCAAAAACATAAATAAATAAATAGCATGTTTCTTGGGGCTTCCCTTGTGGTGCAGTGGTTGAGAGTCTGACTGCCGATGCAGGGGACACGGGTTCGTGCCCCGGTCCGGGAAGATCCCACATGCCGCGGAGCGGCTGGGCCCGTGAGCCATGGCCGCTGAGCCTGCGCGTCCGGAGCCTGTGCTCCGCGACATGTGCTCCGCGACAGGAGAGGCCACAACAGTGAGAGGCCTGCGTACCGCAAAAAAATAAATAAATAAAAATAAAACCATAAGAAATGCTCAATTATAACCAAAGAAAGCTGGTGACACCAAATGCTGGTGAGGCTGTGGAGTAGCTGGAACTCTCATTCATGCTGGTGCGAATGCAAAATGGTGCAGTCACTTGGAAGACACTGTCATTTTCTTAAAAAAGAAGAAGTACTGCTTTCATACAATCCAGTGATTATGCTCCTTGGTATTTACTCAAATGGGTTGAAAACTTACATCCACCATAAGCCTAATTTTGACAAACAAGTGAGACATATTTGACAAACAAGCAAAAGCAATTCAATGGAGAAAGGATTGTCTTTTCAACAAGTGATGCTGGAGCAATTGGACATCCACATGCAAACCCTCCCTTCCAAAATAAAACAGAAAAAAAAACTAAACACAGACTTTACACCCTTCACAAAAATTAGCTCAAAATGGACCATACAGTGAAATGTAAATTAACAAGTTGGACTTTATGAAGTTTTCTTCTGTTGAAAAAGACTATTAAGATAATAAAAAGGTAAATTACAAACTGGGGAAAATATTTGCAAAACATATCTAATAAAAGCCATGTATCCAAAACACACAAATAATTCTTGCAATTTAACAGTAAGTAAACAAGCGACCCAATTTAAATATGAGCAAAAGATCTGAACAAACACCTCACCAAAGAGGATATAATACTGATGGCAAATAGATGTATGAAAAGAAGTTCAACATCATATGTTATTAGGGAACTGCTAATTAAAATAACAATGAGAGGGCTTCCCTGGTGGCGCAGTGGTTGACAGTCCGCCTGCCGATGCAGGGGACACGGGTTTGTGCCCCGGTCCGGGAAGATCCCACATGCTGCGGAGCGGCTGGGCCCGTGAGCCATGGCCGCTGAGCCTGCGCGTCTGGAGCTTGTGCTCCGCAACGGGAGAGGCCACGGCAGTGAGAGGCCCGCGTACCGCAAAAAAAAAATTTTTTTTTTAAATGTAGTGTATTGTTGACAAGAAGGGTGTCAAACAATAACCATCTTTAATCCACCACATTCTTTTTTTTTTTTTTTTTTAAGAAGATGTTGGGGGTAGGAGTCTATTAACTTATTTTTTTTGCTGTGTTGGGTCTTCGTTTCTGTGCCAGGGCTTTCTCTAGTTGTGGCAAGCGGGGGCCACTCTTCATCACGGTGCGCGGGCCTCTCACTATCGCGGCCTCTCTTGTTGCAGAGCACAGGCTCCAGATGCGCAGGCTCAGTAGTTGTGGCTCATGGGCCTAGTTTCTCCGCGACATGTGGGATCCTCCCAGACCAGGGCTCGAACCTGTGTCCCCTGTATTGGCAGGCAGATTCTCAACCACTGCGCCACCAGGGAAGCCCAATCCACCACATTCTTAATGAGAATGCTAACACTATTTCATCTTAATTATAATATTAACTAAAAATGTTGTAGATGTCTTTATGCTTTTTACTAGCTTAATGAAATTCTCTTCAATTCCTGAGTTGATAATATTTAATGAATTGATATTGAACATTTTTAAATGCTTTTCCCTCATCTACTGAGATGATCATATGGTTTTCTTCTTTATGATATTAATGTCTATTATTTAGTAGATAGATTCAGTAAGTGTAAAAAATCTCAAGTAAGGATGGCTTAAAGCAGACTAAAGTTTATTTCTTTCTAATTTAATAGACCAGGCATGAAAAGTGCAAGTCTGGTATAGAATCTGTTCCAGACTCCTGCCTTTTTGTGCCTACATCCTTCCATTATTCATAAGGGTATTGTATTGATATCACCATTTCTGTCAGCAGAAGAGGAAAAGGGGGTGAAATCAGGTATGCTCCTTTTTATTTAAGAGAACTGACAGGAAGTTATACAAATCACACCATCTCACATCCCCTGGCCAGAATTTAGTCCTACGGCAGCATGTGTTTGCAGAGAAGGCTGGGAAATTAGTGTGCTGTTCTGGGAAAACACTTGCCCCCATTAAAAAAAATGTATTTCTGAGAAAGCATATTTCTAGGCAGAAAGTGTATTTATATGGAAGAAGGAGAAAATAAATATTGGGACAATAAATAGTCCTGACACATGTGGTGAATTATAAGAATCAATTTTCTAACATGAATCCAAGCTTGCATTTCTGAGATAAATGCAGTTAGCACATACTGAATCATCACTTCTTTAAGCATTGCTAATTTGTTTTTCTACTATTTGTTTTTATTTTTATTTTGCATAAGAGAGATTGGCCTATAAGATTCCTTTCTTATTCTATCCTGATCCATTTAGTATTAAAGTTATGCCAATATCAAAAAAAAATTGGGGGAGTGAAACCTATTTTAAAATTCCTCTTGTGTGTGTGTGTGTGTGTGTGTGTGTGTGTGTGTGTGTGTGTGTATAAGCATTATTTCCTTGAACTCCATTCTCTTTATTGCATTAGGCTGTACTACCAACCTAAAATCACTTTAGTTACTTTTTTCTGTACATACAGATACCCCGTATGAACACAGACTGAAGTGAGGGGTGATTGTTTTTCCTCCCCTCCAGATGCCAAGTTTAAGACAGGTTTTATTTGGTTTTTTTGGTTTTGTCTGGTTTTGTTGTCACTTTCTGCTTAGCAATTTTATTTTCCTTTTATCCATATGATGCCAATGAAATCCTTTTCCCAGCTTTGTAGAAGTTTCTTATTTTGGGTCCCTTACCCTTGGGTAGACTTTATTTCCTTATTCTCATCCCCGTGCAACTATCAGAACAGAAATTCAAGGTATCCAGGTTTTTTCAGTAGTGATTAAGGTAAAAGCACCTTCCTTTGTTGTTTACCTTTGCAGAATTTTAAAACCTCAGCTAAAATTGGAGTTAGGACAGGCCTGAAGGGTGAGCTCTCACCCCCTGCCTCCATTACCAGTTGCTCCAAATAGGAAGAGACATAAGGCTGTAACCTCCAACAGGAAGGTGTTGCCAACTCTGTTATCCAACAGGAATAAGAAAACTTCTCTCCCACTGAGGACAGCCCAGCCAATCGGAGACTGTAACATACCAACCAATAAAAAGCCTCCATACTTTGGACTCTTAGCTTCCTCTAATGAACTCTGGATATCACAGCCCCTCCCAAGTCCCCTGCTTTTCTCTATAAAAGCAACTTCCCCCTCACTTTTGCTGGTAAAATAACTATTTTACTATTAAAGTTGACACCTTGTTGATCTCATTTTTGTTCTCTGTGAGGGTCTTCCTGTCTTGCCACCTCAGCAAAGCAGATATAAACACATTTAATCTTTCACACACACACACACACACACACACACACACACACACACACACACACACACACCAGCTTTTCAGCTGTTCCAAGTAGCAAAGTCAGTCAACAACTCAGATCTACTTTCCTGCCAGGAAGAGAAGTGGCAGAGGACATCTAGGTCACCTCTTCTCCGTCTTCTTCATTCAAAGTTTCTGTCATTAAATAGAATCAGTTCTTTAACTCTCTTATCACTTATCACATGTCAATATAATTAAAATTTGCACATTATTTTACCAAAACATACAAGTAAACAATGAAATGGTAATTAAGTGTAATTTTCCAGGTAATTGCTTCATTCATCTTTTAAGTGAATGCGTTGCCTAAACAATATACCAATTCCCTGACTCAGTTGTTCAGCAGTCTTTCACTGCTCATCTTTGGCTACAGAATGCTGCCCCTACTTCTTAACCATACCTTCAAAGAATCTCCAGAATGGCCTCAGTTGACCAGATCTATGGTTTTCCGCAAAAATTTTCTTCAATTCATATTTCTCTGCATATAGCTTGGACTACCGCTAATAGAGCAGCCCCTATTACTTCATGAAAATTCTCTTCACTTTCTCGACTTGCTGCCAGTGATACTGAGATACTACCTAGCTGAATTGGTTTTCATTCATAAATTCACCTATCAAAATCTTACATACCCTTAATAATGAATTCCGTGTTACCTTAATCACTTTTCAGATCCACTAGCCATGAATAATATTGCCCTCATCTATATTGCCAAAATAGTTTTTCAAAAACTTTTCAAAATAAAGTAACTTCATGATTCACATTATAATGTTTACTCTAGGTGTCTATTCGTCTCCCTAAATAATATCATTTCTGAGAACACAGATCATGCTTCAGTCACCTTGGAATCTCTATGGAGACCCAACACTTTACTCATTAATTTGTCAATATACATTTATTGCATTCAATTACATTTACCCCTTTCTATTTCTTTTAAATCACAGCATGATAAATTTTAGATTCCTAAAGTTATCCATTTCAAGTATCAGAGATATTTTCTACTAACAATTAAACTTCAAAATAAAATGAAAAATAAAAAATAATAAAATGAAATGTAAAAATAAAGTGAAATAAAAAGCATAGAGGACACTAACAAAACAAGGGGATTTTTATGAGTGGAAGGATTTAACCTAAAAGGCAGAGTCTCTGTGGGCCTCTTGGAAATATGCAGCTGTACTGCTGGCTGCAGTCTGTAGTTCAAGAGATATTTTCTAAGCCTGTTGTTGTTATTAATTTGTGGAGAAGAGGTCTCTGTAGAGGAAAAAAATCCAAGATTTTTTGTTTCCTTTTCCATCACTCACAGTCACTGTAATGTCAACACCATTTAGGTCAAATTTCAGGCATTCAAAGTGTGCAGCTTCGTCCAGCTGCAAGGACTAAAATCCTTCTCGAGCACTGCAGCCTGACCCATAAAATATGTCTAAGGGTGTAAGTAACAATTAACAGGTGTGCACCTTCCCCAGAACGCTTTCATAAGACATGAAATGCATAAAGTAGTATGCGTGAATTTCGTAAGAATTACATATAGGCAAATATATATGTTTTTACTAATGGATCTCAAAGAATTGAAATTATTCAACCATATAAATTAAACCATGTATTTAAATTTGTTACAGAAGGGCACCTCAGCCCTCTTGTAGTCAGTATGCTCATTGGATAATGAGCTGTGTTGCCCAAGAGCCTATCCCTGAATCGCCTCTCTTCCATTCCCAGGAGTATTACAATCCTCTTCAAGTTACTTAATGTATCTAACTTTTGGTTTCCTCATCTATAAAGTAGAGATAATGATTCAACTGATGGATGGTGTTATTGTGAGAATTCAACATCGTAACACAGGTATCAGTGTTAGCCCAAGATGAGCAATCACTAAATGTTAGCAATCATTTTTTTTACAAATTATTTTATTACTTTTAAACGACAGACAGACTCATCCTTCCACCTTGTATCTTCTTGTCTTCTGTCTCCTTCTTCATCATGCTCTTTAGTATCTTTCTAGTCACTCCTCTTCTTGGCTATGAACCACACCCTTTCTCCCCACTCTGCCAAACCCACAAAATTAATCAGGTCAGTAACACACTTTCAAACTGCCGAAGTCTCCCTGCTCTTTGTTCTTCTGTTATTTCCATTTACCAATCCCCACACTTCAATAACCCCCCTTGCCCAGTTTCTCTTCCCATGTTCATAAACCGAAGCATGTCACTAAACAATAGTGACCAAGTCAACTGACCTCAGCTGGGCTCTCATTGTATCTCAGCAATTCTTTTATTTATCACCTGTTGACTCCCCATTGCATTCCTTGCTGCAGCTGTTCCAAATATTTCCGCTCTGCTCAAGTCCCTAATCCCAGCCCTCCAACCTCCCCTCTTAGCACTTAACCTCACCTCCTACTGAGAAAATTGAAACCATCCCAACATAAGTTTACACCATTGCCCTCCTTTTCTACTTAAAAAAAATCTGTGAATCTCTCCCTCATTGCTTTTGGATTTACTTGAGGAAATGGTTTCCTTTGCAGGGAAACAGCATTATGTTCTGGCGGACAGATTTGGGTTTGGAGTCAGACAGACCAAGTTAGATACTCTGTGTTGACACAGTAAGATGTTGACAAATGTTTCAATTTCACAGCCTCAATGTCATCATCTCTAAAATGGAGGTAATAATTTCTACCTCATAGGGTAGTAAAGAATAATTAACAGACTTTTTGCAGATAGTAAACATTTAACAAACTACAGCTATTATTATTGTTTGAAAAGCCCAAACTCTTAACCTGCATTCTTGAGCCTATAGATAGGGTTGACCCTAATAATTATGGTGGTAATAATAATAATGATGATGATGATGATAAAGGTAAATAATGATCTCCATGCCTTTTCTATTAAGTTAGTTACTCAATTATCTATTTTTTTCTTAATTCTTTAACTCAATCTAGTTCATTGGTCAAGTCTTCCTTTCGCTTGTGATGAGGACTTTTTTTTTTTTTTTTTTTGCGGCACGCGGGCCTCACTGTTGTAGCCTCTCCCGTTGCGGAGCACAGTCTCTGGACACGCAGGCTCAGCGGCCATGGCTCACGGGCCCAGCCGCTCCGCGGCATGTGGGATCTTCCCGGACCGGGGCACGAACCCGTGTCACCTGCATCGGCAGGCGGACTCGCAACCACTGCGTCACCAGGGAAGCCCCTTCCTTTTTCTTTAAAAGAAAGATAAATGACTGCCTTCTTTTTAAGCTAAAATCCCATTGTCCCAACTTTTGACCAGTATCCTTGAGAAAATTGTTACCCTACCTGACTTTTCCAAATAGTTCTTAAAACCCTTTAAACATAACTTTTTCACCCTATTTAACCTGTTCCTTAAAAAGCACCACTGGACATATGCTCATCCAGCATCATTTCCTCAGTCTCCAGCCTCAAGCTTTTGTAGCTCTTGCTCTGACTCATCCACTCCCTTCTCTGATTTCTATAACTTTATACAAACCACATCCTCCTCTTCTTTCTCCATATTCTTTACTTGCTATTGATAGTTCTTCTATCACCAAAATTCAGCCATTCTTTTACGTTTAGTCCTTGGCTTTCTTCCTGTATTTTCCCTGAGCAAACTCATTAATTCTCACAGTTTTAATGATTAGATCCTCACAGTGGCTGCTCATACTCAGGAAATTTTATATTCTCTGCAACAAGTTTTCTTTTCTTACCAATGTAAGAGTACCTATAAGTACTTTCAGTTTGGTATTCACCTTAATGTCTTTTTTCCCTACTTTTTAAGCTGCATAATTATAATTGCCTCTAAATATCTACACCTAAAAGTCCTACCTAAATTAAAATTGAGCATAAAAACATAAATTTAGTCTTATGAGAAATAGCTCTTCCTTTGAGTTCCTTATTTCTATTCAATAATTATTTCATATTCCAAGTCACCCAAACTTGAAATAGTAGATATCAAATCAGCAACAAGTATTCATTGATCCCTACTCTGTAACAGATCTGGGTACAAGCAGTGAGCAGAAAAGAAGTGATTCTTGAATTCTTAGAGATTAAAATCTAATATGAAGCACACATAGAGCAACTAATACAAGTGTTATCAATATCAAAAAGGGAGAGTACAAGATGCAATAAAAATTTTATACACCAATGAGACTTAATTAGTCTGTAGAGCTAGTGAAAAGGTGTCACTGAAATTTACCTGAAGGAAGAGTTATGCATGGTAGGGAAGCAGAGGAAGATGAAGAATACAGGCAGAAAGAAGAGTATGTGTGAATGTCCTGTTATAAGAACAAGAGTAGGGAACTGAATAACTAGTGGAGAGTGGGTTTAGAAGGAAGTAGCAGAAATTTGACCTTACAGAGCTTCTAAAAGGCAAGGGAAGTCATTTGAGACTTTTAAGTGAAGGACTAAGAAGACCCCATTTGTATTTTTTTTTTTTCTGTTCAGCTTTATTAAAATATAATTAACATATAACATTATGTCTAAGGTATACAATGTGTTGATACTATACACATATATTTGCAATATGATTACAACCATAATATTAGCTAACACCTCAATCACATCACATGATTACCATTTCTTCTTCTGTGATGAGAATATTTAAGATCTACTCTCTTAGAAATTTTTAGGTATACAATATAGTACTGTTAACTATAATCACTATGCTGTACATTAAATCCCCAGAATGTACTTGTTTTATAACCAGAAGTTTGTATCCTTTGACCAACATCTCTCCTTTTCCCCCAACATCCAGCCCCTAGTAACCACTATTCTACTCTCTATTGCTATGAATTTGGCATTTTTGAACTCCACATATAAGTGATTTCATATAGCATCTGTCTTTCTCTGACTTATTTCACTTAGTATAATGCCCTCAAGGTCTATCTATTCATGTTGTCAAAAAAAGGCAGAATTTCCTTCTTTCTTATGGAGGAATAAAAATTCATTATATATACACACCACATCATCTTTATCCATTGATGGACTTTAGGTTGTTTTCATGTCTTGGCTATTGTGAATAATGCTTCAATAAATATGGGAGTACAGATATCTCTTCAATATCTTGTTTTCATTTCCTTTGAATATATACTCAGAAGTGAGATTGATGGATCATATGGTAGTTCTATTTTTAATTTTTTTGAGGAAACTCCATACTGTTTTCCATAGTGACTGCACCAGTTTACATTGCCACCAGCACAGCCCATGGGTACCCTTTTCCCCACATGCTCACCAGCACTTGTCATCTCTTGTCTTTTTGATGATAGCCAATCTAAGAGTTGTGAGATGATATCTCATTGTGGTTTTGATTTGCATTTCCTTGATAATTAGTGAGCAACTTTTCAAGTGCCGATTGGCCATTTGTATATCGTCTCTTGGAAAAATATCTGTTCAGTTTCTCTGCTCATTTTTCAATTGGGATTGGCTGTTGTTATTAGTGAGTTGTATGAGTTCTTTATATATTTTAACTATTAACCCCTTATTTAGATGTATGATTTGTAAATATTTTCTCCCATTCCATAAGTTGCCTTTTCATTTTTGTTGATTGCTTCTTTCACTGTGCAGAAGCTTTTAGTTTGATGAAGTTGCACTTATTTATTTTTGCCTTTATTGCTTGTACTTTTGATGTCAAATCCAAAGGAAAAAAAAATTGCCAAGACCAATGTCAAGGAGATTTCCCCCTATGTCTTCTTCTCTGAGTTTTATGGCCTTAGGTCTTATGTTTAAGTCCATTTTGAGTTAATTTTTGTGAGTGGTATAAGATAGGGGTCCAATTTTATTTTTAATGCATGTGGTATCCAGTTTTCTTAACATTATTGAAGAAACTATCCTTTCCCCATTGAGTATTCATAACTCCCTTATTAAAAATATTAGTTGACTGTGTACATATGGGCTTATTTTTGGACTCTCTATTCTGTTCCATTTGTCTATATGTCTATTTTTATGCCAGTACTACCATACTCTTTTAATTAATATATCTTTATAGTATAATTTGAAATCAGAAAGTGTGACTTTTTTAGGTTTGTTCTTTCTCAGTATTGCTTTGGCTATTCAGGGTCCTTTATGGTTCCATACAAATTTTAGAACATTGTTTTTTCTATTTCTGTAAGAAGTGTCATTGGAATTTTGATTGATATTGCATTGAATTTATAAATTGCTTTGGGTAATGTGGACGTTTTAACATATTCTTCCAATCCATGAGCATTGAACATCTTTCCATTTTTTTGTGTCTTCTTCAATTTCCCAGCTATAATGCTTCATCTTTTTGAAAGAATAATGTATTTATATATTAATTATATGATTTTAAATTTATTTATATATGTATATTTATAAGATTTTAAATATATATTTTTAAAATATTATGATAATTTGCCTTAAATTTTGAAAAATTACCTTAAAATTAAGAGATTAGACTCCTGTCTTAAATAATATCTTGCCACCATAGCAAATATTCCAGATTACTATTGTCTTTTTATACATATCAAGAGATAAAGATTTATGTTTCAATTAAACAATACCTTTTCTATAGCTAATAATAAACTGGCATATGGGACCCTATTATCATTTAAGATTTTCATCATTAGAGTGTAGATAACAAATTGATGTTTATTAAAGGAATTGAATCCTGAGATATCATGGAATTAAAAAAAACCATCAAGATATCAGTACATCTTTTAAAATGACAAAATCCATGACTAGGCAGGAAAATATTAGGTAGAGCATAGAGAGAGAATAATTAGTCTTAGCTAGGAAGAGCCACAACATAGTGTTTTTCCTGGTTGAAACAACCTCGGTGCAATACTCGTTTAAAACTGAGTGACACCATCAATTGCTTAAGCTTCTTGTACTCAGTTCCCTCACAAGTAAAATTAAAGAATAATAATAAAGCATAGGTTTTATGTGAGAAGCTAATGAGAAAAAATGTTAGAACTCTGACAATCACATTGAGTAAGAGTTTGATGAAGTTGGCTGATTGTTTTTCTTATAATGTGATCCTATAGGAACTGATGGGAATATATAAAAATAAGTTATAGGTGGAAGGAAGTAGAGGGAGAGCCCAAATAATGACTTCCAAAGCCTTTGTGACCTCAGCAAAGGTTATGTGTTATCTTGGAAGAAGAGAGACGGGTGTAGGTTGTGGAGTAGAATTTTGAGGATAGAGAAGATACAAAATATCACCCTGGAGAACAGGAGAGAAAGCTGATGAGAAAAGGAAAACTTTTTATTGGGAAAATCATAAATTGTAGAATTACGAGTGTATGTTTGTGTGTGTGTGTGTGTGTGTGTGTGTGTGTGTGTGTGTGATTATTGATTCTTTTTCCTACCAGCACTCAATAGCCATGGTGTAGATTCAGAGAAGGCAGGGAAAGATTTCTCCAGATCTGTTTTGCTGTTTTTAACTGGATTCAGTAGAAAAGGGAGATGGGACAATGTGAAGACAGGCGCCGTGATGAATACATAAGTTGAGAGAAAAAAGGGAAAGAAGCATTTAGAAATATAACTGGATTAAAAAACGTGCAGATGAGAATAGAATTTTACTGGAAAGAAGGAGAGTAATGGGCTGGAAGAGATTTGGAGATTATGAAGGATACTTACTACAATTCCCAATTCTGACGTATATGAAAGATGACATAGTAAGCAGTCTCCAGTGTAGAAAAATAGTAATATCAGGAAAGATCCAAATTAATTTAAGGCAAATGGATGGATGAACTATTCAGAGAGGAATATAATAAAACTTCTTTATCCTCTGATGTCTGAATTGGTATAGAGCAGAACTGGGAAAATTAAGAAGTATCAAATTCAAATCAAGCACAAATAATTGACATAATAATTTTTAGAAATTGGTCTGTGATTATTTTTAATTGGGGTAGAATAAGAAGTTATTGTAATATTATGCCTTTAAACACTAGTAAGAAACTGAGACAAAAATCAGGAAACTTCTGATCTCGATGCTTCTATTCTTAAAGGGTTTTGAATAAGATTTTGATAAACCTACAAACAAGCACATGTTTACCTTGATAGGGTTGAAGATTATGAATTCTCTTCAAGATGATTTCAAGTTCAAAAATTTCTTAAAAATTCAATCACAGGAAACTGATGAAGATGTATAATAGAACACAATTACTGAGTTACATATTTACAGGTAGAAAAATGCCAAAATGCAAAAAAAAAAAAGGTCAAGAAGAATAAAATTATTACTGACTATGTCATTAAACGCTGAAGAATAAAATACAATTTTAGAATAATATTTAATAATATTATTCTTATAAATCCTGCCTTGCATATGTCAAATGCTCTTTAGATATACATTGAAAAAATAAATTAATAGTTATCATTTACAAAAAAGCACATTATACAATGATATGAAATATATGATGTTTGAAAATTTTAAAAGTGGCTAGCTCTAATTTGTATTTTATTGGAACACAATGGCTCCAGGTCTATTGTTGCAATTTGTATTAACATAAATTAGGTGTGTTCATTATACCTGGACTTACCCCAGAGTTCAAATCATTATCGGCTCTTTGTCAGGTTACTTTGGCAAAAACTAGTAGGAGCTAATTAGGGGGATTGTATTTCATAGTATATCCATATTTACACTGACAGAGAGGACGGTATAGGGGCTCAATTAAGTTTTCCTATAGTGTTGTTGTTGTTGTTTTCTATAAAATGACATCAGTTCTTATTTCTAATGGAGTCAAAACATGGAATTGGAAATCAGATGACTTGAAATTACTCTCCTTTGTGATGAGCGTTAGTCAGCTATAAAGTATCCTCTGTTAGGAAGCAGCTTTAGTGAGTGACTATAGTGAAAAGCACATTACCTGTGTCATCAAAACCTAGATTTTAGTCCACTTCTGCCATTTCTTATCTGACCTTGGACATGTCGTTACCATTTCTAGATTTCAGCTTCTTTAATCTATAAAATGAAGACTCCGTTAGACAGTATAAAAATGGAGAAGAATTTTATAATTTATCTAATGATACCATGATACTAATTTTTTCTATCATAAATATAAGAAAGAGTAAATAAACAAGCAAACATCTCTTACTATTAACATACTTCTGGGGAGAGAGGGAATAAAATACGTTTACCTTAATTGAGACCACACTTTGGCAGTACTCAAGTACACTGAATTCCAGAAATCCTAAGAACAAGATGCAAAGCAGTAGATGGCATATACTGTGCAAACAGCATTCCCCACAATGGACTTCCTGAAGCATTGCATAGGACTGTCCCCAGTTAGGGCAGGAGCTCGATGTGGTGAAATGAACTGGACAGATCAGCTACATCTGGATAGCCAGCCTTCCACTTACTACATTTGGCTTTGTACTTTGTACTTTGTACTTTGTACTTTGTACTTTGCAGCACCACACACCAGCTCTCCTTTTCTTCCCAAGGAGAGTGAAGTCACCTATGGGTTGCACTAGTTCTGTGTTCCTTTTTGCAAGTCTACTCCCAAAACTCATAAAAAGTCCAAAGTGATAGATCATGTGGTGACCTTTGCAAGAGTAAATGAATTACACTGACTGGAGGTTATACTTTGATTCGCTTGATTTATGTAAACATGCTGTTGAATAAAATATATATTTCACACCCAAGCAAATACAAACACTATTATAGGAAGAAGTGATTTTAATCCTGAATTCCTGGGCTAGTAAAATACTCTTGTCTGATTTTAGTAAAGCCTGAAATGGCCTTTCACTTATTAATAATAAATGCTTACCTAGGTGGGATAGGGAGGGTGGGAGGGAGATGCAAGAGGGAGGCAACACAAAGTCCAATCACATATCATCCCCGGCTCAAAATACAGATTCTCTAGGTGATAACCAACCCTTCTCTCTTTCTGTCATGATCCCATATTCTGTAATTTATGAACTAAGTTAAGAATATAAGCATGATAAACCCTATTTACATATGGAGAGACAGGCAAAGCGCACTGACTGTAGGGGAAATATTGAATATTCCTGAGTACCAATCATCTTTGAATAATTTGCTTGTGTTATAAAAGAATCATCACATTATGAGTCATCTTCCACTCTGTAGAACTAACATTTTGAACTCCAGACTTGAGGAATGGTAGCAGTAGCAAGATTATATTTCTCATGCAGAGGTGGCATCAGTACTTGTAGTAATAATAAAGACACTGCAGTTAAGTTGATTTTTTTTTTTTTTGGCATTTAGTTTTGAGAGAAAGCTCCAGAATGGGTTTCTAGGAGGTAACTTTTGCAGCACGGCTTTAGATATACGTCTACAAGTTTGCTTTATTTTTACTCTGATCATCCTACTGATCCTGTTAAATATCTAATATTTAAGAAAATTTCCTTTTTCTTAAATTTGCCAGCACATTTCCAGGTTTTGCAACTACAAAAATAACCAAAAGAATAATGACATTGGAAATGATTGCAGGTGGTAGACATTCAATAATTATTATCTAGGATTGGTCATTCAATACGCATAGATCTGGATACAGTAAGAATACAGCTATAGTTAAAAAAAACAAAAACAGGATTCCAACAGTCTCTGACGGGCAGAGGCAAAAAGGTGCATTGTTAGTATCTGTGCTCTCCTGTGCCCATTATGTACAAGTCTTGATTAAGTAGCTGCTACTATAGAATAAAATGTTGATCATGACCTAGGGGTGTAGTGATGGCTTCCTTTTTTGTAATTGACTTGTAAGCCTAAAGAATGAGACAAACAATCTAAGTCCTAATTCTTCTTTTTTATTGAAGTATAGTTGATTTACAATGCTGTGTTAATTTCTGCGGAACAACAAAGTGATTTAGTTATAGATAGATAGATAGATAGATACACAGAGAGATAGATACATTCTTTTTAAAATTCTTTTCCATTCACGTTTATCACAGGATACTGAATATAGTTCCCTGTGCTATACAATAGGACCTTGTTTTAATTCTTTAAGATACCATTCAATAATAGTCTTTACCAATTGCAGGAGCAGGACTAAAGAAGCAAAATGATTGGCAAAATAAAATATTAATAATATTCACAAGTATAATGGCTGACCTTAGGAAACGGGGTTGGGGGTAGTGGGGAGAATAGGTAAACTGAGAATTAGAATAAAGTCGTAGGATTAGGTTACTATAAAACTGATCACTTTGAACCACTAAATCCTACTGAGCTTCTCAAGCCAACAGAAGTAGCTTGTTTGTCCTTGCCTTGTTTGAAGTCCCTTTAATGACCATGCCTAAAGCATTTACCTTGTAAGGACAAGGCAATTCTGCTTGTGTCCCACTTTTACCACCCTCAGTATTTCTAGACATAAAAACTAGAATCCAACTCCAACCTTTTCGTGGAGAGAAGTACAATTAAAACCCTAGAAGAGATGATTTATATGCCAAAAGTCTACAGAAATGAGGTTAATTCCCTGCTATTCCTATTTTGATGAGAGTTTTTTTTTTTTAAACCAGGAATATGTGTTTGATATTGTCAAATGCTTTTTCTCTACCAATTGAGATAATCATATGGTGTTACATTTTTTAGTATGTTAATATGGTGAATAATAGTTCTTGGTTATTGAATGGTAAATGGTCCATGCATTCCTGGGATGAACTTCACTTTGTATATTTATGGATTTGATCAGTGAAATTCTGTTAGGAAGTTTTGTATCCATGTTTATAAGGGATATTAGTTTCCATTTCTATTTCTTGCTTTGTCGTTGGTTTTGTTAGCAAAATAATGTTGGTCCCATAAAATGAGTTAGGAAATATTCTTTCCTCTACAATTTACTGGAGAAGTTTGTGTAGAATTGGTATTACATCATCCTTAATTTTTTGTTTTAAATCACCAGAAAACCCATTCAGTTCTGGAGTTTTCTTTTTTCATAATGTTTTAACTACAGATTGAATTTCCTCAAGAGATATCAGCCTACTCAAGATATATACTTCTTCTTCGTCTCCAAAACTTTTTTCATTTCATCTTTTTGTCAAATTTCTTTGCATAAAGTTGTTTATAATATTCCTCATTGTGCTTTTAATATCCATGGAATCTCTAGTGATGTCATTTATCTCATTTTTGTTATTGGTACTTTTTTCCCCTCTTTTTTTCTGGCTGCTCTAGCTAGAATTTTTATTTTTAAAATTTTTAAAAAGATCAGTTTTTAAATTTTTTCTGTATTTTAAATTTGTTTTCTATTATATTGATTTACACTACAGTCTTTTATTATTTCCTTTCTTCTGTTTACATTAGCTGTCACTTGCACTTTGTTTTCTAGACTCTTAATGTGGAAGGTGTGGTCATGAATTTGAGACTATTTTTAAAAAAAATAATACATGCATTTAGTGCTTCCAATTTTAAGTACTGAATAAACAACATCCCACAATTTTTGATTTTTTTAAAAATTCTATTCAGTTTCAAATAGATTTGAAACATGGCTTATTTAGAAGTGTGTTATATAATTTCCAAACATCTGAAATTTTCCAGAGATCTTTCTGTTAATGATTTCTAATTTCATTTTAATCAGAAACTATACTGTATTTAACTTGAATTTTTTGAAATTTATTGAGACTTGTTTTATAGTCCAGGATATAGATTATCTTATAAATTTTCCATGAGGACTTAAAAAGAATGAGTATTTTTTGTTCTTGGATAGAGTATTTTATCTTGTCAGTTAAGCTAATCTGTTTAATATTGTTGCTCAGGTTCAACACATGACCACTGATTTTCTATCTCCTTGTTAATTTTGAGATAAGCATGTTAAAATCTCTGACTGTAATCACAGATTTTTCTATTTCTCCTTGACATTCTATCAATTTTACTTTCATGTATTTTGAAGCTTATTATTAGGTACATAAACATTTAGGTTTGGTACATCATCCCTTTATCACTATGAAATGAATGTCTTTAATCCCTGATAATATTCTTTTCTCTGAAATATACTATATCTGTTGTTAATACAGCCACTCCAACTTTCCTTTGATTAACGTTAGCATGGCATATAATTTTTTGTCCTTTTACTATTAACATATGTGTGTCTTATTATTTAACACAGATTTCTTTTAGGCACGTATAATTGGGTCTTGCTTTTTTATCCAATCTGGCAATATCTGTTATTTTTATCCCATTTGTGTTTTTTTCTTTTTTTTTCAGTTTTATTGAGAAATAATTGACATACATCACTGTATAAGTTTAAGGCATATGGCACGATGGTTTGACTTAAATATATTGTGAAATAATTACAGTAGGGTTCAATTAACATCTGTCTTCTCATACAGATACAATAAAAAGAAAAAAAGTCTCCTTATGATGAGAACTCTGAATTTACTCTCTTGACAATTTCCTATATATCATACAGGAGTGTTACCCATAGTCATCATGTACTTATTTATCTTATAACTGGAAGTTTGTACCTTTTGACCACCTTCCTCCAGTTCCTCCTCCCCTGACCCACTGCCTCGGGTAACCACAAGTCTGATCTTTTTTTCTAGGAGTTTGGTCTTGGTTTTTGTTTTGCTTTTGCTCTTCTTCACATGTAAGTGAAGTCATACAGTGTTTGTCTTTCTCTGTCTGACTTATTTCACTGAGCATAATGCCTTCAAGTTCCATCCATCTTGTCACATATGGTAGGATTTTCTCATTTTTGATGGCTGAATACCCATTTACATTAACATAGTGTTTATATGGTTAGATTTAAATCTAAAAATTTCCTGTTCATTTTCTGTCTGTCCCATCTGTTCCTTGTTCCATTTTGCCTCCTCTTTTCGCCTCTCTTACCATTTTTTTACTTCCTTCTTTTAGTTTAATTTCATATTTTTCATGGGTCCATTTTATTTTATTTCTTTTATTTACTATAAATGTTTTGTTACTGTAGTCATCCTTTTAGAGTTTACAAGTCTTTGAACTTCACCATCTGACTTCATGCAACCCTATGCCATTTCACATATGGTATAAGAAACTGACAGCAATTTACTTCCATTTCTTCCCTCCTGGTCCTTGCACTATTGTTGTTATACATTTACTTCTACAATTTTCATAACCTCCACAATACACTGTTATTGTGTTTGTTTTAATCATTCAGTATTTTTAAAATGAACTTAAATAAGAAGAAAATTTCTCATCTTCCTGAGGTACTTCTTTAACATTTCTTGTAATTCAGGCCTGCTGATGACAAATTCCTTAAACTTTTTTTTGCCTTTATTGTCTATTTGGCTTTATTCTTAAAGATATTTTTGCTAGGTATGTAATTCTAGACTGAGAAGTTGGGTTTTTTCCAGTTCTTTAAAGATGTTACTCAACTATTTTATTGCTAACATTGCTTCCAGCAAGAAATTATCTTTGTTGTCCTAAATGTAATATATGTTTCCTGCTGGCTATCTATGATTTTCTCTTTCTTGCTGGTTTGGGCCAATTTAATTATGATCTACCTTGATAAAATTATATATATATATATACACACACACACACACACACACACACACACACACACACACACGTGTGTGTGTGCATTTTTTCATTTTGCTTGTGCTTGGAGTTCGTTGCGATTTTTGGAACTGTGGGTTTACAGTTTAATCAATTTGGTAATTTTCATATCATTATTTCTTCAAATATCTTTTCTACTACTCCTTTTCCCCCATCTCAGCCAAACTTCATGCTTCCAACTGCAATTATAATTAGAATTTTGAAATTATCCCAGAATTTACTAATGTCTTGTTCATTTTTAAAATCATACATTTTTTTCCATGTATGTTTCATTTTGCATAATTTCTGTTGCTATATCTTCAAGTTCACTAATTATTTCTCCTGCAATGTGTAGTCTGCTGTTAATAATATCCAGTGCATTTTTCATCTCAGCCGTTGTAGTTTTCACCGCTAGAAGTTTGGCTATATTTTGATATCTTTTCTCTCACTACTTAACATACTCAACTTTTCCTCTAGCCTTTAGAACATATGGAATACAGTTGTAATAACTGTTTTAGTGTCCTTGTCTGCCAATTCCAACATCAGGATCAGTTTCAGTCGACTTATGCTCCTCATTATGAGTTGCATTTTCCTGCATGTTTTCATGCCTGATAATTTTTTACTGGACATTAGACATTGTTAATTTTACCTTGTTAGATGCTAGACATTTTTGTAATACTATATTCCCAACCTTTGTTCTGGGACACATTTATGCTACTGAGAAATAGTTTCAGATTTTTGAGTCTTACATTTAAGATTTGATAGGTGGGTCTGGAGTAGTGCTCAGTCCATGGCTAATTATTTCCCACCGCTGGGGTAAGATTCTCCTGAATACACTACCAAATGTTCAGTGAATTGCGAGGGTTTCCAGTCTGACTGGTGGAAATAGGGTTTTATTCCCAAAGCTTGGCAAGCTGAAGTTACTCTATTGTAATCCTCTTAGTTGGTTCATTTCCAAGCCTCAGGTAGTTTTTCACATCCTTTCACTATCAGTACTCTGATGAACACTTATGGGATCCCTCTACAGATCTCTAGAGTTCATTCTCTGTGCAGCTCTATTATCTCAACACTCTGTCTTATGAGCTCGAGCTACCTTGTTCTCCCTGGACTATTAGATCTGTCTCCTCTACTCAGGGAACCTGCCAAGCTCTACCCAGGTTTCTCCTTCTTGCTCCGTGACCTGGAAACTCCCTCAAGACAGTAAACTCAGGCAATTTTAGAGCTCACCTTATTTGGATTTTTTTGTTTGTTTGTTTTTTCTTTCTCAAGAGTCACTATCCTCCATTGCCTAAAGTCCAATATTTTGAAAAACATTGTTCCATTTATTTTCTCCAGTTATTTGTTTCTCTTAGGAGGCTAAATCCAGCCTTTGTTACATATTGGCCGTACTTTCTGGCCAGAAACAAAAACTTCTCTGAAACAGATATTTTAAAAACTGGCACAGTCCCCATGTTGCCTTTCCAATTCATGGAGTGAGAGCAATTTTGACCACTGAAAGTACTTGGAAGTCACCGTACCTTTCAAAATTATAAGCTAAAAGCAGTATAATACTCCTGGGGGAACCAATAATTAACGCGATCACCAAAACTTTAAAAGATGCAAGGGTTGGGATTCCTATTACATACGCATTTAAATTGCCTACTGGGTGATACAGGTGATGATCATTCTTAGTGTATGCCAGTGAGCTATTAGAAGCTTGCTCAGCTGTTTACTCCAATTACAAATTAACACAGATCTCAGGACCTATTATTCATTTATGGATCTTTCAAACACTAAAGAAATAAAATTATTCTAATATAACCTGGCAACTCAGAATAATCAGCTATCATGGATGACTTTGCACATCATATTTTTGAAAAAGATAAATCCTGGAGCCTGATACTTCTGTAAAATTGTTAGTTTTCCAGTAGTTCAGCCATGTAGGTTAGTTACTTTAAGGTGGAAAAAAAAAAATCACGGCATTTGGGACTCCACCCTAGGTATACCACTTTGGATATACTGTTCAGAACAGACCCATTTACCACGTTGAGTCTAAAATCTGCCAATTTTGAGTGAAGCCCAAAGGAAGATAAGGCTCTCCAGCTGGTCCAGCCTTCAGTGTTCTGTCGCTTGGACCTTTTAAAGTCCAATAGCATCTTTTTTTTTTCTTTGCATGTAGGAAAAGCTTTACTAAGTCATGGAACTGTTATAATCTTTTTAAACTGCGATGTGGAATACTCAAACACTCTTAAATGATTTAGGAAACATTGGCATATATTTCGTAAGCAAGTTCCACTTTCAGAATTTTCTCTGCTCCCGCCCTCAGTGCTCAGCTATAGAACATTCATTCGTTGATCATGTTTAGTATCTCTGTCTCACAGTCAAAGCTTTTGTTGCAAAAACATGTTTCTTAACAATTAAATACACAACGGGAAGATACAATTAAACATTTACCAGACTTGAAATGTTTAAGAATAATACACAACAATAGGATTACAAGAAGGGCAGTGGCATCCATCTTTCAATTCATTTTGCTGTTTCATTCTTTTTCAGACGTTAAGTGCATCATCATGAGAAGTTGCCAATAGCATCTTCTATATGTATAAAAAGGAGGCACTTCAGGTTGTATTTGTATTTTGAAAAAGAAGTCATGTAATCGAGTAATTAAAGCATAAGTTTAAAAAAACATGGCTCAAAGAAAAGGACAGGAGAGAAATGCAGGGGGCAGAGAAAAGCACACAAAAAACAAGGTTAGGGAGTGAATCAGGAAAATGAAAAATAGAGGAACAGTGTATTTTTCGGGATGCGCATTTCAACCTAAGTCATGCTCCAAACCCAAACTCCATCTGTCCACCTTAGTTTTCTGGAACAAACTCCCACTTATTCAGACCCACCCATCCTCCACAAACAATTCCTTTCCCCAGATATTCTTATTCCCACACTTAGAACAGCATCACATATCACTTGGAATTTGTAATGCTTTTTATTTTGCACATCACTAAAACATTTGCCTCTTAAGCAACAGGATAATCACTTCTCTCTCTGCCAAATTATGTACTTCTCTTTCTCATCCTGAAGGAAATAAAATCCAGAATAGGAAACTTGACAGCACTTGCATCATCTCCAGGCAGCACATCCAAAATATGTATGTGTGGACTCTTAAGGGAAGGACAATATAATTGGGGGTTTTTAATGGAAATTGAGAAATAAAAAGTTTGAACGTAAGATCTATTTACTTTTTAATGATACCATACTAGAGCTATTTGGGGGGTGGGGGAGGCTTATCTGTATCACAGAGGTGATTTTTGGAAAAATTGATTCTTAAAGGAATCTCAGATCTCTTTTTTTTAATATGCGTTAAATGCATACCTAGTAAATATACCTAACCCTTTGGGTATAAACAAACACAAAACTTTGTAATGACTTCCTCTATAGCATATTTAAAATTTAAATTCTTAGTACTGATTTTTTAAATTAAAATCATCACTCAGTAGGCTGTAATACTGATACTATTCTCATTTTTAACTTTAAATCGTAATGCCTTTCCACACAACATAATGAAACTTTGGTCTCACAGTCTTGATTTTAGTGTTAACACTTTTAATATTACATGAATAAAAACATAAAATATGATATCTTTTTATTCATGGGATTAAAAATTTCAATAAAGTCGACATACACTCACTCTTCTGAAAAAGCAGTTAAATGACTATTTATCAAGTAAGCTATCCATTCCCTTTGTCATTAAATGTCATAGAAGGAGAACATATTTGCAGATATCTAGAATTCCTTTGTGCAGCCTGAGACCTGAGATTATTGCTGTGTGATTTTTTTCAAACTAAGACTTTTTTTCAGCCTGCTTCTATTCATCAGTTTTTTCAAAAGTATATAATTCTCATAAACTTGCACTAGAGAATTGGGCAGATCTGGGTTTGAGTTCTAGCGTCTCTCTTTTTATCTTTTGATTAGAGCAAATCACATAAACGTTTTGCATACGGCAAAGGGAGTAATTTAGTGCCTACTTCATAGATTATATAACATGCTCGGCTTTGAACCTGGCTCACAATAACCAATCAATAAACAGAAGTTCTTACATTGTGCTCCTCTTTCTTTTTTTTTCACCATCATTATCTTTTCTTCTTCATCCCTCTCTACCCCTTTTGCAATCATCGTCATCATCATCGTTATCCTCAACATATTCATCATCCTCTGTGTCATTCCTTATTTCTTTGGAATATTGTGAAAATAAACGACGTAATGACAAATGCATCGACCTATACTTTTTATACATAAGGCATATAAATTGAGGTCTTTAGTAATCCTGTTGGAACTATGCATGAGAAGAAGCAAGAACCATTTCAAAATGCCTGATATTTCTGAGGGATGGAAGGGGACAGGTGGAAATGCAATGGCCCCTTGGGGAGCACTGAGGGCTCTTTATCCATATTAAACACTGAAATGATAATGGGCACTGATCAGAAACCATTTTGTAAGAAACACGCTTATCTGCTTCTCTATATTTAGATATCTGTACATGATTAAATTGCCCAGGAAGTTAACTACAGTTAAATAACTCTCTTTAATAAAGACCTGTTGGGGATTTTGATCATTTGTAAGGAGGTTAAACTAATCATGAGGAAACCATTACTTAGAACTAGTGTAGGTATAGAGAAACTAAATGATATATTAGGCTTTTACAGAATAGTTCTCTCATTAACATTTCACTAATGGACTTGAGAAAAAAAAATATATGCACAATCAGGAAAAGCAAAAGTAATCATTTTTATTTGGACTAATCCAGATTCTCTCTTGCTATTTTCTGGATTCTCCTGTATGGCAACTCTGACCCTTGAGGTTCTTCGAGTGTGTTATTGGCACAAAGTAAACACTCTGTAAGTGTTGATTCTTGCTGTTATTTTAACTGCTATATTTATTGTTGATACATTTAAAATTTTTCTGTGCTTGATAAAAATTAATTTTTAAATACAAAAATGCAATAAATCTCCTAATTATTCTAACTGTAGCCCGTGTACATTCTAGAAATCCAGGAGATATAACTGCTGTAATGCAACTGACTTCTAGGAAGTACTTTCTTAGGACTGTGATAAGAATTGTTCTTTACTCTCCTGGTTTTGATGAAAATGAGATTATATTCTACATTCAGTATTTGGTCAGTGGTTTCCCGAATTTGGCTAGGCATCAAAGTTGTTAGAGTAGTATTTTAAAACACAAATCCTGAGTCTCAACTTCAGAAATATGGATTCTGTAAGTCCTGGGTAGAGCCCATATTCACTGAATTTTTAAAAACTCTGTTTAATTTTACTACATATTAGGAGCCAAGTGCCAAAAATACCAGTCTAAAAGACAATTACCTTTTACAAATAAACCCTTTCCTACATGATTGCTTCTGATGCCCCACATTCAAATGACTCCTTATTCCAAAAACTGTCTGTTTACCGTTTGATGGTGCTTGATTATTTCACACATTTGTGTTCAGATAACAGTGGATTTAACCTGAAATCTGATTTCCTAACAGGTGTCCTATTCCTACCTGCATGGCTATGGATTTACTAGGAACTGTTTCCTTGAGAAAGGGCATAGATAGCATAGCTAATGCTTTCTCAGATGGACTGGGAAGGATTTACATATCACAGAAATAAACACAGAAGTGGCTTAACTTCATCCCAAGAAAATGATTTTTCTCTAAGCTAGGCAAAACTAGTCAAGTGATCTATAACATTAAGTATGATTTTAAAAAGAAAAAGATTGTTTGCAACAACAAGAACAAAAATGTTTTTAAGTTTGATTTACCTAGAGTTATATTCTAGTAAACCACAAATACAGTTACCTGAAGAAGCAAGGCATGCCTTCACTTAGCCTTCTGCATGGAGCTTCAGTGTTTGGGAAGGGCTGGGATATCAGTCTGACAAGGTCAACAGTTTGCTCTTAACATCAGGGATCAGGCTTGGGGTTACCTACAGGGCCTCTATCCCTGCCCAAGGGCACTGCCAGTTTTCACTGGGTGGGTAGATAAGGAGACAGATGAGGCCCACAGGTAGACTTGCACTAGTGACACAGAAAGACAGCAGTAAAGAACTCCTGATCACAGGTCAGTGTTGTTGAAGCCCTGAGAGAAGCTTATTTCTTTGACAACAGCCTTGGACTGAAGCAAAAAAACAGAACAAAAAAAAGCCACATTTTTTAAATTTGAAAATAGCGTGGCTCTCCCTATTGCATTAGCTCTTTCCCTAAAACTGAGGGTTCCAGAGGACAGATTCCATCTGGCTCCAGTGAGGACACATTTCATCAAGGGGCAATGTGTTGAAGACCCCTCTGGGTAACCCTTATCGCCACACCTTGAAATCTCTGGGGTAGTTTCTGAGGCTTCTTGAGATTCACTAATCCTGTATTATAACCTAGGATGACAGTCAGAGGATTTGATCAAACATTAGGTAGGAGGCCTCTAGCCTATGACTTGGCACAAAGATAGGCCTAGAAAAAGCATAAGACTGCCAGTTCATATGGCACTGAAAAGGGCATCATTCATAATTTCCAAAGCTTTACACTAATAAATAATTTCCAAATTATGGCTTCTCTCATACGTGTTAACATACAGAATATCACTTTCACTTGATGGGAAATTAATATTCATTTACTGGCATGAGGCTGTGGTTGAAACAGACCTAGATGTAAAGTAGATTCTCTTTCTTTTTTTTTTTTTAAATGTTTTTTTTTAAATTTTATTTTATTATTTTTTATACAGCAAGTTCTTCTTTCATTTCATCTCCTGTGGTACTGATTTTGATTGTGGAATGGAAGGTATGAATTTATAATGTGATGTGTGATTGAATAACAGCTGTCAGTAATTGCATGCAGCAAAGACTGTAAAGGAATCTCAAGTCATGAAAAATTTACCTGATTTCTGTTTCACTACAAAGGCCCCAAAATCAGTCTATTTAGGTTGTTGAAACAGCTGGCTCAACTTTTGAGTTTTTGCCGCCTTGAAAACCCTACCTCAAATAGTTGTTTGTATAAGGGTAGACCAATGGATTTTTTTGTTCCTGAATTTATGGATTAGAGTTGCCTTTCTCCAAAGTGATAGAATGTTATGTTAATATGTTTTATTTTGAGATATTTGCACTTCTCTGAAATATAGATCCAGATGATTAATTTTTTTTCCAGGAATGAGTCTGTGTGAATGAAATGGCACATTAATTTTCAAGGGTTTTAAAAATATATATTAGATAGGACTTCTGTATTGTTAAACCTATTGCAATTAAGTTTCAAAATCATCTTTTCTCCAGGGAAATAGGATCTTCTTAATGGTTTAAAACCTGTCAAAATTTGCCCAAATAAGAGATTAATTTTAAGGTATATAATTAAATGAAAAGTCAAGACAGCCAAATTCTTCATGAATGCCTAGACAACACTTTTTTATGTTTCTGCTTCATTTCTCCTTTTTAAAAAAGGAAGATTACTATTATGAGAGAATCAGAGATATCAAAACACTACAAAGCTTTCTGAAATCAGGTAAATATTATTGCCCCCAGTTTAGAGATTTAAAGTCCCAGAGTAAGGAAATAAAGAGAATATTAAAACCCAGATTTCCAAACTATTAAAGAACATAATAGAATCACTGGGCATCAAATGAAACAAGTATAGCAACCTTACATTTTGTTAAAACCCATTGTTACATTCCTTAACTGATTCAGTACAGTAACTCATTTCATAGGCAACTAAATATACGTATTCCACATGGACTATCTTTTGGTTTCTGGAACAAGAACTTACCAACAATTATTTTTATGTTGAGGATAGCATTCAGATGTGCTTTCACAATTTAACAGAGGCTTTCCATCTCAGCATTGGAATTACCAGGATAGCGGAAGCTTGGTTCAGATAAAGACATAGATCCACAAAGGAATTTTTATAAGTGATATTAAAATAATTGTCAATAAGTCATCCACATGTAAACAGATTCTCTTGTCTCACGTGCCGGGAAAACAAGTTTCTGGGCTTTCAAAGAAACGTTCAGAACTGCTGTCTGAAGAGGGTGCTAAAGTCAGAGGAAATGGAGATAGGCAGCTGGCAAAAGGTTATGCACACAAAGTATGACTTAGGTTTAATACAATCCAATATAGTTCTTTATCCTCAACGGCTATAATTTTACAGTTGACCAACTCTCAGTGAAACCTATTTCATATAACAGTAAAAACAGAACATTGGATAAGAACAGGTTTAACTGTCATGCAGTGCTGTCTCATTTAGCTGTGAACTCATGAATTAGTACATTATTAGTAAGATAAAGAAAGTCAACCTTAAGCT